>NC_090271.1:104308500-104611500 GCF_040414725.1 Anabrus simplex | reverse complement strand
GTGTCAACCAACATTACCTGGATAATACCCATAGTGCCACACGTGTAAACCAACATTACCTGGATAATACCTGTAGTGCCACACGTGTAAACCAACATTACCTGGATAATACCTGTAGTGCCACACGTGTAAACCAACATTACCTGGATAATACCTGTAGTGCCACACGTGTCAACCAACATTACCTGGATAATACCTGTAGTGCCACACGTGTCAACCAACATTACCTGGATAATACCTGTAGTGCCACACGTGTCAACCAACATTACCTGGATAATACCTGTAGTGCCACACGTGTCAACCAACATTACCTGGATAATACCCATAGTGCCACACGTGTAAACCAACATTACCTGGATAATACCTGTAGTGCCACACGTGTAAACCAACATTACCTGGATAATACCTGTAGTGCCACACGTGTAAACCAACATTACCTGGATAATACCTGTAGTGCCACACGTGTAAACCAACATTACCTGGATAATACCTGTAGTGCCACACGTGTAAACCAACATTACCTGGATAATACCTGTAGTGCCACACGTGTCAACCAACATTACCTGGATAATACCCATAGTGGCACACGTGTCAACCAACATTACCTGGATAATACTTGTAGTGCCACACGTGTCAACCAACATTACCTGGATAATACCCATAGTGGCACACGTGTCAACCAACATTACCTGGATAATACCCATAGTGCCACACGTGTCAACCAACATTACCTGGATAATACCCATAGTGCCACACGTGTAAACCAACATTAGCTGGATAATACCTGTAGTGCCACACGTGTAAACCAACATTACCTGGATAATACCTGTAGTGCCACACGTGTCAACCAACATTACCTGGATAATACCCCTAGTGCCACACGTGTAAACCAACATTACCTGGATAATACCTGTAGTGCCACACGTGTCAACCAACATTACCTGGATAATACCTGTAGTGCCACACGTGTCAACCAACATTACCTGGATAATACCTGTAGTGCCACACGTGTAAACCAACATTACCTGGATAATACCCATAGTGCCACACGTGTAAACCAACATTACCTGGATAATACCTGTAGTGCCACACGTGTAAACCAACATTACCTGGATAATACCTGTAGTGCCACACGTGTAAACCAACATTACCTGGATAATACCTGTAGTGCCACACGTGTCAACCAACATTACCTGGATAATACCTGTAGTGCCACACGTGTCAACCAACATTACCTGGATAATACCTGTAGTGCCACACGTGTCAACCAACATTACCTGGATAATACCTGTAGTGCCACACGTGTCAACCAACATTACCTGGATAATACCCATAGTGCCACACGTGTAAACCAACATTACCTGGATAATACCTGTAGTGCCACACGTGTAAACCAACATTACCTGGATAATACCTGTAGTGCCACACGTGTCAACCAACATTACCTGGATAATACCTGTAGTGCCACACGTGTAAACCAACATTACCTGGATAATACCTGTAGTGCCACACGTGTCAACCAACATTACCTGGATAATACCCATAGTGCCACACGTGTAAACCAACATTACCTGGATAATACCTGTAGTGCCACACGTGTAAACCAACATTACCTGGATAATACCTGTAGTGCCACACGTGTCAACCAACATTACCTGGATAATACCTGTAGTGCCACACGTGTCAACCAACATTACCTGGATAATACCTGTAGTGCCACACGTGTCAACCAACATTACCTGGATAATACCCATAGTGCCACACGTGTCAACCAACATTACCTGGATAATACCTGTAGTGCCACACGTGTCAACCAACATTACCTGGATAATACCCATAGTGGCACACGTGTCAACCAACATTACCTGGATAATACCCATAGTGCCACACGTGTCAACCAACATTACCTGGATAATACCTGTAGTGCCACACGTGTCAACCAACATTACCTGGATAATACCCATAGTGGCACACGTGTCAACCAACATTACCTGGATAATACCTGTAGTGCCACACGTGTCAACCAACATTACCTGGATAATACCCATAGTGGCACACGTGTCAACCAACATTACCTGGATAATACCTGTAGTGCCACACGTGTCAACCAACATTACCTGGATAATACCCATAGTGGCACACGTGTCAACCAACATTACCTGGATAATACCTGTAGTGGCACACGTGTCAACCAACATTACCTGGATAATACCTGTAGTGGCACACGTGTCAACCAACATTACCTGGATAATACCCATAGTGCCACACGTGTCAACCAACATTACCTGGATAATACCTGTAGTGGCACACGTGTCAACCAACATTACCTGGATAATACCTGTAGTGGCACACGTGTCAACCAACATTACCTGGATAATACCCATAGTGCCACACGTGTCAACCAACATTACCTGGATAATACCTGTAGTGCCACACGTGTAAACCAACATTACCTGGATAATACCTGTAGTGCCACACGTGTCAACCAACATTACCTGGATAATACCTGTAGTGCCACATGTGTCAACCAACATTACCTGGACAATACCCATAGTGCCACACGTGTAAACCAACATTACCTGGATAATACCCATAGTGGCACACGTGTCAACCAACATTACCTGGATAATACCCATAGTGGCACATGTGTCAACCAACATTACCTGGATAATACCCATAGTGCCACACGTGTAAACCAACATTACCTGGATAATACCCATAGTGCCACACGTGTCAACCAACATTACCTGGATAATACCCATAGTGCCACATGTGTCAACCAACATTACCTGGATAATACCCCTAGTGGCACACGTGTCAACCAACATTACCTGGATAATACCCATAGTGCCACATGTGTCAACCAACATTACCTGGATAATACCTGTAGTGCCACACGTGTAAACCAACATTACCTGGATAATACCCATAGTGGCACACGTGTCAACCAACATTACCTGGATAATACCCGTAGTGCCACATGTGTCAACCAACATTACCTGGATAATACCCATAGTGGCACACGTGTCAACCAACATTACCTGGATAATACCCCTAGTGCCACACGTGTCAACCAACATTACCTGGATAATACCTGTAGTGCCACACGTGTCAACCAACATTACCTGGATAATACCTGTAGTGCCACACGTGTCAACCAACATTACCTGGATAATACCCATAGTGGCACACGTGTCAACCAACATTACCTGGATAATACCCCTAGTGCCACACGTGTCAACCAACATTACCTGGATAATACCTGTAGTGCCACACGTGTCAACCAACATTACCTGGATAATACCTCTAGTGCCACACGTGTTAACCAACATTACTTGGATAATACCTGTAGTGCCACACGTGCCAACCAACATTACCTGGATAATACCTGTAGTGCCACACGTGTCAACCAAAATAAGGTGGATGGCATTCGCAGTGCCGCACATGTCAACCAGTGTGAGATGGGTGGCAGTTGAAATTCCACAAATATCAACCAGCATACGGTGTATGACAGTTGCAGTACCACGAATATCAACCAGCATAAGGTGGATGCCATTCTAAGGGCCACAAATGTCAACCGGTGTACGTAAGGTGGATGGCATTCACTGTGCCACAAATATCACGTAGTGTACGTAAGGTGGATGGCATTCACTGTGCCAGAAATATCACGTAGTGTACGTAAGGTGGATGGCATTCACTGTGCCACAAATATCACGTAGTGTACGTAAGGTGGATGGCATTCACTGTGCCAGAAATACCACCCAGTGTACGTAAAGTGGATGGCATTCACTGTGCCAGAAATATCATCCAGTGTACGTGAGGTGGATGGCATTCACTGTGCCAGAAATATCACTCAGTGTACGTAAGGTGGATGGCATTCACTGTGCCAAAAATATCACCGAGTGTATGTAAAGTGGATGGCATTTACTGTGCCAAAAATATCACTCAGTGTACGTAAGGTGGATGGCATTCACTGTGCCAGAAATATCACCGAGTGTATGTAAAGTGGATGGCATTCACTGTGCCAAAAATATCACTCAGTGTACGTAAGGTGGATGGCATTCACTGTGCCAAAAATATCACCGAGTGTATGTAAAGTGGATGGCATTCACTGTGCCAAAAATATCACTCAGTGTACGTAAGGTGGATGGCATTCACTGTGCCAAAAATATCACCCAGTGTAGGTAAAGTGGATGGCATTCACTGTACCACAAATATCACCCAGTGTACGTAAGGTGGATGGAATTCACTGTGCCACAAATATCACCCAGTGTACATAAGGTGGATGGAATTCACTGTACCACAAATATCACCCAGTGTACGTAAGGTGGATGGCATTCACTGTACCACAAATATCACCCAGTGTGCGTAAGGTGGATAGCATTCACTGTACCACAAATATCACTCGGTGTACGTAAAGTGGATGGCATTCACTGTGCCAGAAATATCATCCAGTGTACGTGAGGTGGATGGCATTCACTGTGACACAAATATCACCTATTGTACGTAAAGTGGATGGCATTCACTGTGCCACAAATATCACCTATTGTACGTAAAGTGGATGGCATTCACTGTGCCATAAATATCACCTATTGTACGTAAAGTGGATGGCATTCACTGTGCCAGAAATATCATCCAGTGTACGTAAGGTGGATGGCATTCATATTGCCACAAATATCATCCAGTGTACGTAAAGTGGATGGCATTCACTGTGCCATAAATATCACCTATTGTACGTAAAGTGGATGGCATTCACTGTGCCATAAATATCACCTATTGTACGTAAAGTGGATGGCATTCACTGTGCCAGAAATATCATCCAGTGTACGTAAGGTGGATGGCATTCACTGTGACACAAATACCACTCAGTGTACGTAAAGTGGATGGCGTTCACTGTGCCACAAATACCACCCAGTGTAGGTAAAGTGGATAGCATTCACTGTGCCACAAATATCACCTAGTGTACGTAAGGTGGATGGCATTCACTGTGCCACAAATATCACCTAGTGTACGTAAGGCGGATGGCGTTTTCAAGGCCGCACATTTTCCTCTGAGTTTTGAAGGTTATGTTTAAATCTAATTGATATAATTCTCAAGTACGAAATCTAGCTTTCGTCAAAAGCTTAAATAGCATAAAGGCTATCATGAAAATTTTATGCAGTTTCTTTTAGGTTAGAATGATAAAATAACATGAAGTATGAAAATCAAAGTGTTACACGAGACTACTTTATCTGTATTCAATATTCTCTCAAATCATTTTTTATTCTATCAGATTCAAGTATTTTCGTGGTTATTTCTACATTGGCACTGTAACGTAACTGTATGCTTGCATTTGGGATATATTATATTTGGCTTCTCTGAAGGTGGTTTTCCATCGTCTCCCATTTTTAGACTAGGAAAATGCTGGAGCTGTACATTAATTAAGGCCATGGTCGCTTTTTCCCAGTCCTACTTCGTTGTCACCATAAGACTTGCCTGAGCCGGTGTGACGTAAAACAAATAGAAATATGTTTATTGAAAAGACATTATTCGATTTTAGAACAATAGTTATATTTCACAACTAGCCGTGCTTGTGACTCTGTGTGCATGCAATTCAATGTTTTAAACTCTCAGTTGTTATAGCGGATTATAATGTTGCTGGATCATTATCTGGAAGCAATAGACCTGGTGAGCTGAAGTATTTCTTCTGGATGATTTCCTAGCGTGTGGTAGGATCGACATTCACAATCTGAAAGTTACAGCTCCCGTCGCTGCGCAAGAGCAATATAAGATATTGCAGCTCATCATAATATCAGTGAGTCTCACATATCCTCAGCAATTGGTTACCTCGCTTGTGAAGAACGGTGTCTCCTTTCGGCCACATTTTTGATTCACCAGCAGCACGGCGACTTCTTTCGTGCTCAGCTTGTTGTTCAGTCCCCTGTGAGCTGTCTCCAGTCTGCGATCGGCGCTTGTGACCAACTTGTAATCTTCTCGGTTTGACGTAAAGGTTATATCTGAAGACCTCCCCGGAATAAGGAGGTAACCAACAAGTCAGGTGAGAGGAAAATTATTTTCGGGATCTGTTTCACGATATACACTACTTGAACTAATTGCATATTATGCAAGTGTAAAAATAAAAATTTGAAAATATTAAAAACAATATTTTATTGTTATGACTTGAAGTTTTAAAATAATGTATGAATTGAAAGTAATGGAATGGGAAATAGACTAAAAGTATATCTTACGTCTGTATATAACAGAAGAGAAATCCTGTGCATGCACTTGGGACACAAATGATAGCAAATAATATTAGTGTAATAACAAAAATAAGAACAATAAATATGTCAAGAAAATATTTAAAAATATAGATGTTTGGTCTATGGCCTTTATTTTAATGATTTATTTCACGTGGTGATGTATTACCACAAACACAGCCTACTACGCTGGCTGATGTTCCATCCTCACACCACGGAGCACAAACTTCTGCTGGCTGTAAACCATCTTGATGTTCAAATGTAAGACATGGGATGGCACCACAGCGTAGAGGCGTGATGATACAACCTATTTCCACCGAAATCTCACTTTTACAAAATATGTTGGTTACATCCTTCTTCCGGGGGTAGGGGGAGGATAGGTCTTCAATTGTTTAATATTTTTTTAAAAACATTCGATATCCTTACGTTGGTTTCAGCTTTGCAGTCCGATAGGAAATAGAACAGTAAGAACATAGACTCTGCGTTTCCAACCGGAAACACTGAACGTATGCCCTTTTAATTTGTAAGTCTTCATGAAGTGGCCTTCCGATACTTCGTTGGCCCAAGGGACTGTTTTCGGAGCAAATATAATAAGCAATCGCGCGCGTGGGGAGCGTATGATCCCCATTCAAGATTATTTTGAGCGGTTCCGGAAGCGGTTGTGTGAGTTCTAAGTGGATATTTCCCGAAGATTAGCACATTTCATTTGATTCATTCTTCCAATGTAAAGCCTTTCAGTAAGCACAAACAACATTCACAGCACCAGTCAGAAATTCGTTGTCGTAGTTTATCGCTGCGTTGTGTGAAAATCTGCCCGGTTCAAAGCATCTATCACGTCGGCATCATGTTCTCCTTCCTTGAATATTTGCCGCCGAGACGCCAATTGATCGTGACGTGAATATACGTACAGAGAAGCTGTGAGAGCTCCAAATTGTTGACAGTTATCATCTAAGTCTTGTTCCTGCTCTTGACGTACTATAACATTCATCTCATGACTGACCGCCAGGCGCTTTGCATGCTGTGTTTCAGTTTCATTACTACTAGTGACAGCAAATGGGTGCTCTCTATCGGCAGCGCTGACTCAGAATGGTATGAACACGTGTTGGGGCACACGGTTCTCCAATAGCCGTCCAATAGCCGTCTATCTCACGCGCGTGTGAAGTACGCGCACGGTTAAGCTTGTTCAAGCTCAGGGTCAGATTATATCTCCACGTGCCCATGAATTAAGTGTTCAGTTCACTGACAAACGCTGTTCGAATTCTGCATCGAATTCCCTTACACGTGGGCGTGAATTTCATTCACGGTATAGTGGCAAACGTTCTTGTCGCTCTTGTGAGGACTCTAAGTTGTTAGTCAGAGCATACCACTCACGGTCTAACTCTAGACGTTCCTCTCTCATGGACTGACTTCGTGATTGTAGAACAAGTCTAGCACTTTTTGCTTTACCCAACAGAAGATTGTTCTTTTCTTTTCTTCTTGGCACAACGGTGGATAACTAATTTATAAAATTCACCTGATGTACCCTTACGGTATATAAATTCATTAGTTAATTAAATCAACATAAATAACTAGCTAAGTAATGTGTGAATGAAAACAAATGGTGGAATCAAGGAAGTAATGAATCAATGGCAGAAAACCATTACGTACAATTAACCCAACGTACCTTATATATAAACAAATTAATTAAGCGAAAATAAGTTTTACAATTTATGAAATAATTCACAGTCTCGAACAAGGCGTACATAAAAATACAGTTGTTTAATACATTGTCGGGTTTAGTTTAATTTCGTGTGGCTATTTCTAGCCGGATGCAGCCCTTGTAAGGCAGACCCTCCGATGAATGTGGGTGGCATCTACCATGTGTAGGTAACTGAGTGTTATTGTGGTGGGGTAGTGTTATGTATGGTGTGTGAGTTGCAGGAATGTTGGGTGCAGCACAAACACCTAGCCCCGAGCCATTGGAATTAACCAATTAAGGTTAAAATCCCCGACCCGGCCGGGAATCGAACCTGGGATCCTCTGAACCGAAGGCCAATAACGCTGCCCATTCATCCAACGAGTAGGACATTGTCGGGCTGAGTAGCTCGGACGGTAGAGTTCTGGCCTTCGGAGCTCAACTTGACAGGTTCGATTCTGGTTCAGTCCAGTGGTATTTTTGAAGGTGCTCAAATACTCAACCTCGTGACAGTAGATTTAGTATCACGTAAAATAACTTCTGCGGGACAAAATTCCGGCACCTCGGCGTTCCCGAAAACCGTAAAAGTAGTTAGTTGGACGTAAAGAACAATAACATTAAATTATGTATAATGAATTTTATAACTTAGTAATGTATGAACGAAAAAATAGCTGAATCAGGAAAGTAAAGCACAAACTACTGCCTGAACCACACAACCTGAAGTTATCGCTCGCAAATTTCGAAATGATCCTGTAAGCACTTCACACACTACGGTTGTTGGAATTCTATGCAGAGAGCGTGGCCGCTGGCTCCACTGTGTATACAATCGACCAACCATGCACAGCTCGTCCCACTCTATGGGCCAAATCGCTACCGAGTTCGAGACTACGACTGAGTATAGCGGTAATAACAACGTGTATGCATTGCTGAACCTATGAAGAAACTAAAAGCCGTATTTACTGTATATTTAAAATTAAATAGACGTGTAATTAATAATTTGTATGCGATTGAAACATGCTATTGTCTAGTCTACCATGTGCGCACTGAACCTGTGTATACTGTATGTGTACAGATTTTCATCGAAGAACAGCCAGATATGTATATAGGATATTTAAATCTGACTCCTCTATCAAAGGTAGGAGTAATATTCCTTCCACGCACCTAGTTTCGTCCCCCCTAGTAGTTTCAAGTTTGCACGGTTGGTAAGTAATTAATGTTTAGCCTCGCGCACACGCGTAGCCTAATCCCATTGTCTTGTTGTGAGAGTTGGTTGTGTGCATCACGTTCAGTTTCCGTGTACAAGGCGGATTCGCTTTTCATGATAAGCTGAGTTAGTGCAGTATTCAAATTAAGAGCCTGTTATTCCTAGTGTGAGCACTGATATGTGTATAAAATACTGGACTGCATTTCAGTCGTGCGGTGTAGTTCCTGGCGTGTAATCGCTACGGTGAGGTGGTTGGCGTGAGTTGATGCAGCGGCCATTATAACAAATCAGGGAATGTTCGTAATGTCGTCTCCTTCATTGTATTTGTTATTTATGAAGTTTATTGTTATTTTCAGATGGGAAATGCAAGCAGTGGGATAAGGAGGCAATGAAAAAGGCTGTTAAGGCAGTGAGGGACAAGATAATTGGTTACAAACGTGCAAGTTAAGTGTTTAACATCTCACAAGCAACACTGAAAGACTATGTTAAAAAGAAACCAAGAAAACATATTTCATAAATGGACTTCAGGTAATTCTTTATAGGGTAAGTGTTTGATAAGGTTAGAAGGGAAAAAATATTAAAATTAATTGTACTTTTCATAAATTTGTCGGGGGACGAATTTACGAACACATTCTTGGTAGTTTAATTTTTGTAGTATATACATACATACATTATCATTATAGACGATCATGCCTTTCAGCGTTCAGTCTGCAAGCCTGTGTGAATTTACTAAACATCGCCACAATCCTCTATTTGCAACTAGTGCTGTGGTCTCATTTAGTTCTATACCTTTTATCTTTAAATCGTTAGAAACTGAGTCTAACCTTCATCGTCTTGGTCTCCCTCTACTTCTCTTACCCTCCATAACAGAGTCCATTATTCTCCTAGGTAACCTATCCTCCTCCATTCGCCTCACATGATCCCACCACAGAAGCCGGTTTATGGGTACATCTTCATCCATCAAGTTCATTCCTAAAGTGGCCTTTATCTCCTCATTCCGAGTATCCTCCTGCCATTGTTCCCACCTGTTTGTACCAGCAGTCATACTCGCTACTTTCATGTATGTTTCTTCTAACTTATGAATAATATATTCTGAGTCCACAAAGCTTTCGCTCCCGCAAAGCAAAGTTGGTCTCAAAACAGACCGATGTAGAGATAGTTTCGTCTGGGAGCTGACTTCCTTCTTACAGAATAATGCTGATTGCAACTGCCAGCTCACTGCATTAGCTTTACTACACCTTGATTCAATCTCACTTAATATATTACCATCCTGGGATAACATATAACCTAAATACTTGAAATTATCGACCTGTTCTAGCTTTGTAGAACCAATCTGACATTCAGTACTGTTGAATTTATCACCTACTGACATCAATTTAGTCTTCGAAAGGCCAATTTTCATACCATACTCATTGCACCTTTTTTCAAGTTCCAAGATATTCAACTGCAGGCTTTCGGCACAATCTACTATTACGACCAAGTCGTCAGCATAGGCCAGACTGATTACAAAATTCCGCCTAACTGAAACCCTCCCTGCCATTTTATACCTTTCAGCAGATGATCCATGTAAACTACGAACAGCAAAGTTGAAAGATTACAGCCTTGTATAACCCCTGTAAGTACCCTGAACCAAGAACTCATTCCACCATCATTTATCACTGGAGCCCAATTGTCAAGAGAAATGCTTTTGATTGATTTTAATAATCTACCCTTAATTCTATAGTACCCTGTCATATACTTTCCCTAGATCTACGAAACATAAACACAACTGCGTGTTCCTCTCCTAGCATTTTTCAATTGCCTGGCCCATACTGAAAATCTGATCATGATAGCCCCTCTGTGGTCTGAAACCACACTGGTTTTCATCAAAATTCCTCTCAACGACTGATCGCACCCTGCCTTCCAAGATGCCAGTGAATACTTTGCCTAGTATACTAATCAATGAGATACCTCGATAGTTGCTGAAATCCTCCCTGTTCCCTTGTTTATAGATAGGTGCAATTACTGCTTTTGTCCAATCCGAAGGTACCTTACCAATACTCGATGCTAATTTTAATACTCTATGAAGCCATTTTCATCCCTGACTTCCCACTATACTTCACCAGGTCTAATTTCATCTATTCCTGCTGATTTATGACAATGGATTTTACTTACCATTCTTTCCACTTCCTCAAGCGTAATTTCACCAACATTATTTTTCTCCTCCCCATGAGCTTGGCTATTCGCAACACCACCAGGAAGATTTTCTTGTACGTTGAGAAGATATTAAAAATATTCTCTCCACCTCTCCAGTGATTCCCTGGGATCTATTATGAGTTCAACTCAATTCCTCAAAAAAAGGTTCGTTTCCTTTTTTCACTCCCTTCGTAATATTCTTTATTACTGTCCAGAAAGTTTTCCCTGCTTCTTGACCTAGCCTTTCCAGGTTATTACTAAAATCTTCCCACGACTTCTTTTTGGATTCAACAACTATTTGTTTCGCTCTGTTTCTTTCATCTACGTCAAATCCCTGTCTGTCTCGGCCCTTGTTTGGAGTCATTTCTGATAAGCCTTCTTTTCACGTTAACAAGCTGCCCTCACTTCATCATTCCACTAAGACGTTCGCCTTTTTCCCATCTTTACAAACAGTTATTCCTAGGCTTTCCCTTGCTGTTTCTACTACAGCTTCCCTGTATGCCACCCATTCTCTTTCTCTATCCTGAACCTGCCTACTGCCTACTGTTCGAAACTTCACACTAATCACATCCATGTACTTCCGTCTAATTTCCTCGTCCTGGATATTTTTTACCCTTATTCGTTTGCAGACAGATTTCACTTTCTTTACCCTAGGCCTAGAGATACTAAGTTCACAACAGATCAGATATCGAAGTCGGTTAAGATATAGTCTATTATGGATCAGGTACCCCTAGCCACTCATGTGTAGCGGTGAATAGCCTTATGCTTGAAGAATGTATTCGTAACAGGTAAACCCATACTAGCATAGAAGTCCAGGAAACTCTTCCCATTTCCATTAGCTTCCATATCTTCCCCACATTTACCAATCACCCTTTCGTATCGTTCAGTTCTATTTCCAACTCTCGCATTGAAATTGCTCATTAGCACTATTCTATCCTTGCTGTTGACCCTGACCACGATGTCACTCAATGCTTCTTAAAACTTGTCAACATTATCATCTGCACCCTCACATGGTGAATACACTGAGACAATTCTCGTCCTAATTCCTCCAATTGCCAAATCTACCCACAACCTTCGCTCATTTACGTGCCTAACAGAAACTATGTTGCGTGCAATGGTATTCTTGATAAACAGTTCTACCCCATACTCTTCCCTTCCCTTTCTAACACCCGTCAAGTATTCTTTAAAATCTCCTTCCTTACCCGAATATCACTTACTCCTAGCACATCCAGATGCATCCTCTTTACTGACTCAGCCAGTTCTACCTTATTTCTTTCTTCCATAAGCCCCATTAATACTGATAGCTCCCGATCGAATTCCATTTCGTTCGCCAAGTTGTTTCCAAGGAGTCCCTCGCCTGTCAAATGGGAATGGGACTTCGTTACTCCCATAGGTTGCTTGCTTAAAATGTTCTGAACTCGGTAAATTCACGAAGCATGATCCTACCCTACTAACACATGGTGCAAGTAAGGATCTCTCCTTTAACGGGTTATGGACCACCGGTGGATGATATAGTCCTAGCCGTCTGAGCACATGAAGGGCCATGAATTAGAATATGTCCGAGATGTCCACTCCCATTCCATAGCAACTGGTATCCCGACTCGCAGGACCACTTACTAGGCCACTCAGCCGTTGCCCTTAGTTCACTAACTAGGACGTGACTACAGTAACCTGAACTATGTTTATGTGTGTTTATATAAAATATTGACTACCTTACGTTGTTGACTCTCGTAAGTGGATAATATGTTCAGTACCAGGCCTATATATTTAAACGTGAATGCCCCGTCAGCATTCGCCGTTTATCTATTTCTTGATGAGAACGCTCTACCATCCGTCTGTGTGGATTTAAAACGAGCGCCGAGCGCGCAGGCATCTTGGGTGACAGCGTGCAAGTGATCGCTCAATGCAGAGTACCAGCCAAGGCCAAATGACGTCACGATCGAATGTTCCACTCGCTTCGATATCATTATGTCACGGACGGGATGTGCGATCTTGATTTGAAGAACGTCACCTTGTAGGCCTGAATATCAAATACTATTGCCCAAAATGTCATGAAAATCGGCTGAAGGATGGTCGAGTTATAAATTTTTAAAGAAGCTCATATCTTCAGTCTAGCCGTCCGACCGAGGGAAATATAAGGAGCTCGCCAGCCCCGTGGTAGACAGTGTGTGATTTCGTCGTGTACCAGCTGCCACGGCGTGCGGGCCAGCTGCGGTAGTACAGTCTGTTACTCTGTCCGGCTGAGGACCGGAGATAGAAATTACGCGACACAAGTGTCGAACATATCCTCATCGGACTCTTACCTTCGCGTGCAAGCAGGAAACTTATTTATTTGTAATGCAGATCTGTCGAGCTGATTAACATTATTCTTGTGAACTTCGTATTGCAGATTCTATACAGTAATCGCTGTCTCGTAGATATTTTTGAACTTGTGCTGTTGTGTGTGAAGGACTTAGTGCGTAAGGACTGTGCCTTAGCGAAACATTGTTTCCTCTTCGAGAGACTGTGTTAGGTTATTTCGTGAAAACTGTGCCCTAGTGAAAGTACATTTCATTTCAAAGGACTTTGTTAATTCACTTCGTGAAAACTGTGCTAGCATTCCTTTTCATAAGACTGTGCTGGAATTTCTTTTCAAGGACTATGTTAACTCACTTCGTGTAAGACTGTGTCTACATTTATTGTCGAGAGATCGTGTTAAGCTACCTGTAAAACTTTGCCTCAGTGGAGAATTTATTTCTGAGAAACTGTACGATTTTTTGATTAAGACTGTGTCTTAATGGAACTTGATTATTTTTCGTGAGACTGCGTGTTAAGAGTCATAAACTGTTTATTTACTGTCTTCATAGAAACTTAAATATATTTCCACGCGCGCGTGTGAGTGCTAGATCATTGCATTTGCTTCTCCGTACTCATTATGAACAGTACGAAAGACTGTGTCGGTAAAAATCACTTTATTTCTTTCCTTCACACTGAGATTAAGTGAAGTTGTATACAGTTGAATCTCAGAAAGTGTCAGGTTATTTTTTCCGTTGCCTTTCACTTCGAGTTCCCCAGTGACTATTTCATGAACAGTGTTAATTTCTATTATTTTCACAGAACTGTGATTTTGAATCCATTTTTTCTAAGTAATGTGCGTCCAACACCATTTACAGTGGAACTTATTCAGTTAACAAACGGTGTCTCGCCACAACTTGCAGTGCAGTGCGGTAGAGAAGTGTCGTATCAGATTCTATTGACATTCTGTGCGAACCTCTTACATTTCTCTACTCCCTTCATGGGACTTTGATGGAATACAAAGCTAATCAACTATTCCACGCTGCACTATCGCCCGACGACCGACCCCAGGTTCGAGTCCCCTTTAACATCGAGGGTCGGCAACCGCCGTGGGATGACGTGGTACCTTGGTCGGAAGTGAGGAGTTCAGCGATGTGGGACGATGCCGACGCCGAGGGACGTCGCCTTCTCGACATCTCTCAGGACACTCAAGCCATGCATCTGTAAAGGTGTTATAATTTCTATGTTTTCTTGAATAAACTGCAAGTTCCACTTTAAAATGGACTTATTGCACTACCCTTCATTCTTATACTCTCTGAGCATGGACCGTACACGCCCTGGCGTCAATCCATGCTCTCCACTAAGCTAAAGTACGGGCGTTCCTGTTTCAATATGTATACACCAATTTTTAGCCTTATCCATAATATTACCGAATTATACAAGTCCAAATCTGCTAAGGGGAAGGAATATGGGCCCCTTATCTTATGCTCCTTTTATATGCATGATTAACAAATTACCCATTAGTTTGGTTTTCGCGGACAAAGTATGCGGCAATACACAGAAATGTATATTTTCCTAGAAAACTATTAGAGTTAAGGAGAAAATATAGATAACCTTTTTCTCTACCAAATCGGTTTCCAGATATATTTGGTACGTTCTTTGTTTTAATGGTATTTTTATTATAAATTCTTCCTCCACCTAGAGGCTGCCCGAAGAAAATTAAAAAACAATAGGGTGAATATTCCTTTAAATTAAATAGTTTTTGGTGAAGTCTGGAAATTATAAGTGATCGTGAAGTTAGATCTACATATTTCAAGAATAGTGAAAAACAATTTATTGAAAATTAATTGAACAAGGAATTTAAAAATTATAAGAATATTTAAAACAGTGAAATGTTTTAAGAACAACTTCATAAATGATTCCTAACAAAATTAAAGCATAAATATTATTCAGACTTGAGGTCAGTTGATCTTAACTCGGACATGTGATGTCTGAAAATAAGTATAGACCTCTTTTAAGCATTTAACCACCAGTCCACGTGTTACTCAGTGTTCGGAATCTCATGATTGCCACCACCTTTCTTGGGGATCGTCTCCCTGGCACCAATCATAAGTTCCATCACTTGAATATCCTCCAGCTGATATGTTTCTGTGCTAGGCCTATATAGCACTGTAGGCAAATATATAAGTTTCTTTTCGTCGTCTATTTGGACTGTTTGAGTTAGATGCTACTCGTATGTCATCGCGAGGTTTAGAATAGCCTACTTTTCCCTTATTGGCGATTATACCCATTCTCCTTGTGCTGTCGTTTTCTGCAAGACCAGGAAATTCCTCGTGTTCAAGAAAGACTTTTCCTCGGAGGGAATGCGAAGTAAATGACCTGATGGTGTGATGGCAGATGTTTCTATGAGTTTCACTAAAAGAAGAAAACCAAGACGTGAGCTGATGTTTCTGTCTTACCCCATTTTCTGCAGTGGGTTTCGTGATCGGATATTCCTGGTATGGCTCTTACGTCGTTCGTAAAATAATAATAATGATAATAATACTAATAAACGGAAAATATACGAGATGAATGGAAGGATGCTATCATTCACCCGTTGCATGAAAAAGAAGAAGAAACTAATGTTAATAACTACAGAGGCGTATCACTCCTGTCAGTCGCATACAATGTATTGACCAAAGTGCTCCAGAATAGAATAGAGAATCACATAGATCAAGAGTTGGGGGAATACCAAGCAGGATTCAGGAGAGCACGGTCCTGTGCGGAGCAGATATTTACCATCAACACTTCAATCACTACTATAACTTTAGCAAAAACAAGAAGGCAATTATGAAATTTGTAGATTTCAAAAAGACATATGACTATCGACAGGGAATGTGCTGAAAGAATTTGGAACTGATAAGAAAACAACTAACATAGTACAACAGATACTAACAAACACCCGATCATAATCATATTCTAAAGGCTGAGCCTTATCGCTGCAGCCACAGATGTCTATCTTGAGCCAACCTTTTCAACTCAGCGTAGGTTACACTTAATCCTCAGAAGCAGGTTTTGGAAATAAGATACTTTGGGTCGTCCTCTCCCTCTTTTCCAGCAATTCTTCATTCAGTGATGTTACAAAGGATCTCCTCATGCCGCAGAATGTGACCAATAAAGTTTATTTTCCGTTTTTCAATCTCAATTATGAGATTCCGTTCTTCTCCTATTTCTCTAAGGACTTCGGTATTGCTTTTCATTTTAGTCCAACTTAACCTGTGCATTCTTCTACAGATCCACATTTCCATTGCCTCTAGTGTTTTCTTTTCTTGCATTTCTAATGTCCAGATTTCGCAACCATACAAAGGTTTTTTCAAAGGCCTTTCGAGTCACACCCGGTCACAAGTAAAATTCCTTGGAGAGCTATCGGAACCGTTTGAAATCAAGACAGATGTGAGGCAAGGAGATGGACTCTCCGCAGTCCCTTTCAACTGCGTCTTGGAGAAGGTGATAAGGGAATAGCGAAAAGAAAAGAATCAACAAAATATCCCGAATGGAATTAAGATAAAACACAAAAGAGCTGTACTAAAATTTGAATGTCTTGCATTTGCGGACGACTCAGTGTTCCTCACTGAAAATATAGAGATTGCCACTAGACAGATAGAGGTTTTGCAAGAAACAGCAGAAAAGATTGGACTGCAAATATCCTTCGAGAAAATTAAGTTCATGAACATAGATTCCAAAGAACCAACATGGACGGTGAAAACCAAGTATGGTGACATACAGAGAGTCCACAAATTCAAATATCTGGGGGAGATTCTGACTCCTAACAACAACGAAAAGCCAGCTATCGAAGAAAGAGCAATGAATATGGAGATTTGCATTCAGACTATGCCAAGAAACTTCTAAGTCCAAATCCCTCTCCTATCAAGCCAAACTCAGACACTATAATACCGTAGGAAAACCTGAATGCCTCTATGCAGCAGACACAATTATCAGAAAGGGGATTACCGAAATAGGAAAGAAAGAGCGTAAATTTCTGAGGAAAATTCTAAAACCCAAGAAAGCAACAGGAAATGATTTTACCTTCCGTTTGAGATCAAATCAAGGGCTGTATAAAAATGCAAGAACACTTCAACTTCGATAAGGAAAAGGCGACTGCCTGTATATGGACACCTGAGAAGAATGCGATCGGAACGCCTAGCAAATAAGATCCTCATCTTCCAGGAAAGAAGAAAGATCCGAGTACCATGGCTCAAAAGAAGTGCATCAGGATCTTGAAATAATGTGACAATGAGGAGGGAGATATATTACAAACAAAACAGCGTTCAGAAGGAAAATTGCGGAAGTGAAAGTTCTCTTCGCAGAGAAACCAAGGAGAACAAGAAGAGTGTTCTCGGATGAGGAACGAACAAAAGTGAGCCAGAGAATGAAGGAGTATTGGCGTAAAAAGAGAGAACATCAACAGTCAAGGAAGTAGTGTAATCGTAACCCATAGGAGGTTGAAACGACCCTAAATAAATAAATAAATAAATAAATAAATAAATAAATAAATAAATAAATAAATAAATAAATAAATAAATAAATAAATAAATAATAATAAGGTAAATCCATTACTAGGTGAATTTCAACTGGATGATGTAGCTATATCCATAAGAAGCATGGAGGAAATCATGAATGTCAAGGTAGCAGGAAGCAGAGAATTTGATTCCGATCACTATTTGTCTAAATCAAACTAAAATTCTTACCCAACAGAAATCACAGAAGAGGGGAAAGCGTAAGCAAATATAACACAAAAATAGACTTCAAATTACACAAGAAACATTGGAAATATTTCAGGAAGAAATAAAAGTATCTCATCACAGGAAATGGGAAGATTTATCTAAAGAAATAACCAATTCAGCCCAGAAAACATTTAGGCTAGTCAAACCTAAAAAGAAACCTTGGTGGAATAAAATGTGTGATGATGCGTTACAAGAGAGAATAAAACAATGGGAAAAGTGGAAATCCACTGGAAAGACTAAGCACTATGACCAATTCAAACAGTAAAGGAAAGACACTGCTAGAATAATAAAAGGAGTTAAAAGAACTTTCGGAAAATCACAACTTATTGACCTGCAAGACAGCTTTGTTAAAATTAACTCTCGAAACTTCTACCAGACTCTTAAGAGTGAATTAAAGGGGTATCAAGCGCCTAGAATATGCTTCAAATATGAAAATGGTAGACTTGGCCTAAGCAATTCTGAGAATTGTGAAATACTTGCGTATCACTTTGATCAACTTTTAAACTGCCCTGAACCCGACCAATGAATTGGAATTCTCTCAAACAACTTAAAATCTGGAAGAAGATATACCAGTCACTGCTGAAGAAACTACAGAAGTGATTAACAATCTGAAAAATATTGAAGCTAGTGGAGAAGACACTCAGCTGAACTTTTGAAATGGTCTCAATCAAAAATCATCTTAGAGCTGAGGTTAATCTTTGAAGACGTTTGGAGAACAGAGAGGATTCCAGAAGAATGGAAAGGGGCTCTAATACACCCAATGCATAAAAAAGGGGACAAACAAAAGGTTAATAACTATAGAGGCATCTCTCTTCTTAAAATTGCATACAAGGTATTCTCAAACATCTTGCTGAACAGAGTAGAAAAATCACTTGACAAGCAACTGGGTGAGTATCAGCTGGATTTCGAAAAGGTAGATCTTGTTCAGAACAAATATTTAACTTAAAATCCATAATTAGCCATAGGATATTGAATTCGAAATACATTGTTTTGACTTCTGTAGATTTTAGAAAGGCCTTTGGCTCGGTTGATAGAGAAATCATAGATAAAACTATTCGTGAATTTGGAGTGAAAACTATATTGGCAAACCAAATACGTGAAACCCTTATTGACAATTTCAAAGGTGAAATTTATGTGTGAGATATCAAAACCTATTAAGGTAAATACAGGGGTAAGGTAAAGTGACGGTTTGTCATCTCTTCTATTCAACCGTGTTCTAGGGAAAATTGTAAGAATTTGGATTGTGAAGCTTAAAGAACATTTTGCAAGTAACTTTGGGGAGAAAAAACAAAGGCATTGAAATAAATTGCCTAGCATCTGCAGACGATTTTTCTATATTGTCAGAAAACCAAACAAGTGCAACAACAAAAATCAATCTCTTGAAAGAAATAGCCAACAAGACAGGTTTGAAAATCTCCGTAGAAAAAACAAAATTAATTACATACATCAAGAATGCTCCAAAATTTTAGGCAACAGATGTTGGTTCAATGGAAAGGGTAACAAAATTCAAATATCTGGGAGAAATAATTCAATAAAATGGTTTAGACAAATCTGCAGTAGAAGAAAGGGTACATAGGCTGGAGAGAGCATATGGTATCACAAAGAATTTTTATAACATTAAGTGTCTATCTAAAAATCTTTAAATAAGGCACTACACTACAGTGGTGAAACCGGAATGCCTATATGCAAGTGAATGCCTGGTACTAAACTATAGATTAGATACACTTGAGGTACTAGAAGGGAGAATAATGAGAAAATTCTTAGGCCCTGTGCAAACAAAAGACGTATGGAAATTAAGATCTAACGATTAAATGTACAGGTACATAGAAAACATAACAGAAACCAAAAGAAAAATGAGATTGCAATATTTCGGACATATTTACAGAATGGACGATTCCAGATTAACAAAAAGGATTTTCAAGTACCTTTGGGACAAAAAGGCAACAACTAGCTGGATTCAAAAAGTAAAGAAAGATTTGGAAAGAAATAATGTAAGAGAAGAAGAAACTATGGACAGAGAGATTTTTAGAAAGAGGGTAGTATGTATGGAAGGATTTCAAAGAAGATTGAACGAGAAGGCTGGTGCGAAGTGGTTCGAGGACAGAAAGAAACAGCATAGTGAAAGGATGAATGAATATTGGAAGGAAGGGGAGAGAAAAATACAAAGTATGAAGAACTGAATTGAAATTGGCACGTGGTCCTTAGCAGGCCTCATCGGAAATAATAATAATAATAATAATAATAATAATAATAATAATAATAATAATAATAATAATAATAATAATAATAATAATAATAATAATAATAATAATAATAATCATCATCATCATCATAATCATAGGACCCATAAGAGTGTAAGATGGTACCTACATGATCTGGAACAACAATCAGCTCTACAAGTATCAGGAAGACATAGTCACATGTATGAGGAAAAGTCGATTGACCTTCTACGGGAACATGACTCGCCTGAAACCCTACAGGTTCACCAACAGTATCCTCACAGTGACAAGTATGGGAAAGGCTTCCAAGACCAAGTGGATCACCTCAGTAAAATCAGACCTAGAGGAACTACAGATCGCATTAGAGACCACAGAGAACCGATCTCAGTACCGACATGCCATCCTACAGGGAGTCTTTCCGCTGTCCGTCACAAGCAAAACGTGTATAGGGACCACCAGACCTAAGAGGACGGATGGAAGGAAGCAGGCACACAGCTAGAAAATGAAAGAGTACTCGGCCAAGAAAAGGCAAACGACCATAGCTAAGAGTTACGACGAGCCAAAACGAACCAAGAAATAATAATACAAATAATATTTCCTTATTCTTCTTCACCTTTCTTCTCTCATGCGTGGTGGACATTTTTCGTCGTCCTCCTCCGGTAGTTTCTATATTGGTCTCTGTGTGATCAAAACCAGATACTGTGACCTATTCTGCGGACGTTGAACTTATGTATACATGTACTGAGTATCATCCAAATCGGGTGAGCGATTTAAGACTTACGATGGAACAGACAGATGCAAACAGCCAAGAAACAGCAATCCTGAAGGAGCTCTTAATGAGGAAAATATATGCACATTATGTGTTGTAATAACTTTGAAATGAGTGCGTGACAGCCGAGTGACATACTCACTGGCTTCTCAATAAGGTGCTACTTTACGAATTCGGGTGAATACAACGGTGATTTGAAATTAAAACGTCACTTCCTGAGGTTCGAATTCCACATAAAAGAGAAACCCCTAATTGTGGCAGCTATCAGTATGATGATATTGTATATACCGACGGAACGGTAGCCAACAAAATTGAAACCGAGCTCGATAGATGCAGTCGCTTAAGTGCTGCCAGTATCCCGTAATCGGGAGATAGTGGGTTCGAGCCCCACTGTCGGTAGCCCTGAAGATGGTTTTCCATGGTTTCCCATTTTCACACCAGGCAAATGCCGGGGCTGTACCTTAATTAAGACCACGGCCGCTAACTTCCAATTCCTAGGCCTTTCCTGTCCCATCGTCGCCATAAGACCTATCTGTGTCGGCACGACATAAAAGAAAAAAATGAACGTTAGTTTAATGAAGCCCAGACTACAGTAACAGATTGCTTTAGCTTCTTTAGCATTTCAGATGATGTGTTTGGTTTAGAATGGTGTGTAATTACAATTATCGCCCTACATTTACTATATCCCTGCTGTAAGTTTCTTCTTAACAACTAGTCTTCAAATGCAGTGCTAAATATAATTTTCTCATTGTAGAAGGCACACTTCAGTTATTCATGATTTTCCAATTCTGTTTATTGTTAGTGTATTGGGGTCGTGCAGTGCTCCATGTTGTTTAACAAATGTAACCTCATTTAGCTGGAGTAGACAATAATGAGACTGGAAACAGTATCATTAAAGCAGCACCAGGCAGATATTGCATACGGTTGATTACAGGCAAAGAGCAAAACAGGTCGGTATTACCCCTGTCGGCGGGCAACCCCTATTGCCTCAAGATTGCTTTGGTGAAGAGAAACGCTGATTCTGTGCTGTTGATAGGAACAAAATTAAATGGTTTCACATCACACATGTCACGTAGGTACTGACACTTTCTACATCTAATGGTTCATACAAAAATAATGCCTCGTGCTTTAGGGTGCATGCCTGCATTTTAACACGTTTCATATTATGTGAAGGTTAAATTGAGATACACGAGGGCTTGACGTGAATGGAAGTCATAATTTCTACATTCGCATGATTACTATTGAAATAATAATAATAATAATAATAATAATAATAATAATAATAATAATAATAATAATAATAATAACTCCATGACACTATAGCCCTGAAGGGCCTTGACCTACCAAGCGACCGCTGCTCAGCCCGAAAGCCTGCAGATTACGAGGTGTCGTGTGGTCAGTACGACGAATGCTCTCGGCCGCTATTAGTGGCTTTATAGACCGGGGCCGTCAGAGAGCTCATCAATTCTAATCACGTAGGCTGAGTGGACCTCAAACCTGCCCTAAGATCCAGGTAAAAATCCCTGACCTGACTGGGAGTCAAACCCGGGGCCTCCGGGTTAGAGGCAGGCACTCTACCCCTACACCACGGGGCCGGCAACAATAATAATAATAATGGGAAGAATACCTGGCGAGTTGGCCGTGCGGTTAAGGGCGCGCAGCTGTGAACTTGCATCCGGGAGACAGTGGGTTCGAACCCCGCTGGTTGGCCATCTACAAAAATCCTCACCACTCTACGATACACATGTTCTCATGATCATTCCTAAAGGTGACCAAACAATCACAAATGGTATTCTCTCCATTTCTGTGAGACTGGTGTTGCTTTCAAAGACTTTCGAATGGTGCGTAGCGAATTTGATCGAGACGGTAAAGTAAACTCGTGTCTCAACCCGAGGTGGTGCAGCTCTTTTCAGGCACACCCCCATTGGAGGTGAGCTGCATGTACCATTTCGACCACATACCAGCCCACCTGCCATTCTTAAATTTCTGGCAGTACCGTGAATCGAACTCGGGCCCCCGAGGACGCCAGCTAATCAAACTAAACATTACGCTACAGAGGCGGACATCGAGACGGTCACTCCACGGGATCATCTTAACATCCTCATCTCACCAACAAAGAGATTTTTCCGTCAGTTTTATAGGCCAGAAGGTTCCAATAAAATGTATACACTGTTTGTTCAGCAATAATTTTGAAATACATCGAGATACAAGTCTGAATTGTGTTGGTTTTAGGGGATTTTGGATTGGTAATCTTTGTTTAGTTTGTTATTGGCGATATGAACAAAGACACAAAATGGCAGAATAGATGATCTTGAAGAGGTATTTCAAGTTTATGTAGCCTGCGTGTTTCAAGCTGCAGCGCGGCGGCCTCTCACCACTGGGTTGTGTAGTTCCCGGTCACTCCATGTGAGACTTTTGCTGGACAAAGCGGAGACGGTACAAGTTTTTCTTCGGTTACTCCAGTTTTCCCTGTCATCTTTCACTGCAGTAACCTTCTCCAAAAGCCTTTAATCTCATCTGCCAGGTATTAGTCATTGTCCCAGATGAGTTCGACAGGCTTCGGTGGCCGGCACATTTCCTATCCTCTCCGCAAGATGGGAGATTCATTCATCCCATTCCTGAATTGGTCGAATGACTGGAAACAGGATGTGAATATTCATTTTCACTTCAAGTTTGTAAACAATTTTGTGGTACAGTGATAATGGATTCGTTCAGGTCACTTTGATGGGATCGCCTATCCGTCTTGCTAACTGCAAGTGGAGGACGATGTACATGTACGATGAATTCTGAAGAAAGGGGAGTGTTTACGAAGCGATTTTCCGATGAAGATCACTTTAAATTAAGCTTCAGCGACGTTTTTATGTAAAGGATGTAATTATCTCCTAATCTAAACATTTTATTATATTAATGTTATATTATTTCAGGTCTGACCTAATGTCGCACGGGTCTGGTGCGGATGTGGTCCACTTCCCGATAATTTTCTCCATGGATGACAGTCCATCCTCTTGTCTTACTCTTCTTTTTAAACTCGAATGATTATGAGATTTCACTTTTGAGTTTGACTTTATAAGTTGTGTTAGTTCCATAGTTTTGTTTAGGTTAGTAGTTTTACTATCTAAGTCAAGTTCACTAACGGTAGAAGATGTAGTAGTAATTTTTGTTTCTAAAGGTGATATCTTGTTGCAGCAACCATTTTTGCCTGTGTTCAGGTTCGTGTTTCATCTCTTGGTAAGTGGTATACCGAATATTTAGCAACAGATCATTGGAGGTACTTCTTCCTTGATCTTCCTCATTCTCTCTTCCCAAGAACCTTTTCCTCAAGAGATTTGGTCACGAAGCTGGTATATCGTTAGGTGTGTCCAAAGAAATTGGACGTCCTTTTCTCCTCACTATCGAGACTCTATCTTGTCCTCGATTTTGTTCTGGACACCTTCATGGGATCTCCTTTCCGTTTTGCTAATCACCTTTCGTCATCAAACCCACATCTCAAAAGTTTCGAGCCGTTTTCTATACTGTGTACTTAATGTCCGCAATTCACAAGTACACAAGGGGTCCAAAAATATACAGGGTGTCCCAAGAAGAATATTCAATATTCAGGGATATGACAGGAACGGTCATATGAAGCAAAGGTCTTCAAATAGACATATGCCTTAGTCCGAATTGTTTCCAAGATAGAAATTTTATGTATACTTATTACTGAGCTAGTGGTGCGCACGTATGAGTCTTACCCAACCAACCTCTTTGAGGTTTCGAAAAATGTACACATTTTCATCATGTAATGTTCGCCATACACGTGTTCGTGGGACATTGATACGTGCGGAAATTTGCCGTGTACTTGTAGGACTAAGCTGAACCATTTCAATATCGTGTTGCTTTTCCTGCACAGGTTATTGAACTACACGATCAGAAGAAAATTGGCACTCGGAAGAATATCTGTTACATACAATTTGCTGAAAACTGTGGTAAACACTCTACAATCAAAAATTCAACGTGTCGGAAAGCGCCGACGATATTCCTCGACAGCAGCAGGAGCACTGCCACAGCAGAAGCCATAAACAACACCATATCTGCATATTCTTCGTTAGTGTGGATGTGTGGCATTTTAGCCAGCGCGTGTACAAACACAGTTAACCGATGCTTCTCTCTAATACACTCCCAATCCGTCGCACTGCATTGCTCAGAACCCACCATGGAAAACTGCGCGTTCGACGGGGTAGGTTAATGGCAGACATACGTCCCGAGCAAAGAGGTTGAAAGAAACGAGGTACGTTGGGCTAGAAGAAAACGTCAAAGACGTTGGGTGGGTAAGACATATACTTGCGAACCACTAGCCCGAAAACAAATGTACAATAAATGTGTTCTCTCTCGGAAAGAATTCAGAGCAGAGCATATGCCCATATGAAGCTTTATGCTTGAAATTATCAGCCCTATCATATCCTTGAATATTTACTTTTCTTCCTGGGACACCCTATAAATATTTCTGTTGCAGGTTTTTAGTCAAGTTTTCAAAATCTGAATTGGATTATGGTCGCTATATAATCATTTGACCGTGATAAACGTCAACGAAATGGCGTATGCGCATTTTATAATTTTTTTTTGGTATTTCCAAGTGGAGAAATGTACAATCAATGATGAAGAAAGGGAAATAGAGAATGTTCATTAAGTGATGTTCTGAGGAAGTTCACTTTAAACTGAATGTTACTCAACCTTGGTATTTTTGTCGAACGGTCTCTCGAAAATTCGTGCTTTCATGTGGACAGAGTAGTCAGCTTACAGAGGGGTAAATGGACCATTCTTTTTTGACGGTAGGTCACTGGCCTCATGCACCTCAACATCCTACCCGTACCATTTTACCGGTAATCTATGTACTTTGTGTGAATTACAATTTTACTTCACCGAGCGGGTTGGCCGTGCGGGTAGGGTCGCGCAGCTGTGAACTTGCATTCGGGAGATAGTGGGTTCGAGCCCCACTGTCCGCAGCTCTGAAGATGGTTTACCGAGGTTTCCCATTTACACACAGGCAAATGCAGGGGTGTAGCACTCCTAGTGTTTTCCCATCCCATAGACGCCATTATGCGACCTAAAGCGAATTCTAAAAATAAAAATATTGCTTCCGACACGATGACGCATCACCACACTACCATCGCGCCGTGATGACATGCTACCAAGACATCTGATAGGACGAACAGGTGCTGTTGAATTCCCGCCACGTTGCCCTGGCTTAACACCCTTTGATTTCTACCTGCGTGGGTAAAGGGTGCGTTGTGGCATCGAAAATTAGCTGCACTACCGGTACTATGGGAAGAAACTGACATGGCTTGTAGAACAATCGAGTTCAGCTCCTGCAGTGCTTCGTCAAAATCAGAAGTGTTTGAGTGTTAATGGGGGGCATTTTGAGCACCTAAAGTGATTTCTGTAGTCAAACATTCCTGGAATATCTATAAAAATGTATTAATGCAAATTTCATGTAGTACACTCCAGACAAGGGATTCTGCAAAGTACTTTATGATTTGAATTTCCTTGTGCTTATTTGACAAAAAATTATGTTCTTGATGAACGTTCCTTCAGTAGTGGTGATTAGGACTTAGAAGTGGCACATCAAAACTGAAAACAATAGCTACAAAATGTTACTTTATGCACTCTGAGGGAATTTTGACAGAGAGGTAAAGGCTCAGAGTCTACCACTTTAAGTGCGATAATAATGGATTTTTGAGATTTTGATTCAATACTATACAATAAAACGTCCACTTGATTTTACAATAATTAAAAATCATTTAATATTTGATTACAAACTAACAAAGAAACAGGCACTAGATAGAACTACACAGATACATTGACCGAGCAAGTTGGTCGTACGGTCAGGGGTGCGCATCTGTGAGTTTGCATTCGGGGGATAGTGGTTCGTACCCTACTGTCGGCAGCTCTGAAGATTGTTTTCTGTGGTTTCCCATTTTCACACCAGGCAAATGCTGTGGATGTACGTTAATTAACGCCGCGGTCACTTCCTTCACACTCTTAACCCTTTCCTCTCCCATCGTCGCCATAAGACCTATCTGTGTCGGTGCGACGTAAAGTAAATTGTAGAACAGGTGCATAGAATGAGCAGTGTTGCCAACCTATAAATCTTTTCTCCGCTAAAGTTTTGTTGAAAATCCGCTAAATTTCGAACTGAAGCAAAATATAATTTACCAGCTGTTTTAATAAAATAGATTAAGTCAACACTCACCGGTTTCAAAACAGGAGTTCATCATCTTGTCCTCCCCGCACTATATGCTCTGAAGCAGATGAGTTGGATTGAGGTCCTGTGGTTTAATAGGAAGCCGCATGGTACTGTTCTTTTTCGTAATATATGCTGGCAGTTCACAACAGAAAAGCGCATACGGAAATTTGCAAATGTACTTTGAGAGTTATTTTCACTTTCAAGACTGTTTTCATTGTATTTGGTAAGTGCGGAAAGAAATAATGTCAAACAATAAATTTCGCACTGCCAGTTGATGCACCTTCCGTGTTTGGGATCATTGGGAAGCTCAACCAATTAGTCTTTTAAAGTTTAATTGTTTAACCACTCTGCACGAAATATCAGACTACTTTTTGGGAAGCTTAACCAAGTAGTCTTTTAAAATTTAATTATTTAACCACTCTTCACGAAATATCTGACTACTTTTTAACATTTTCTTTCGGCATATTGACAGACCAAAGAAACCTGATGTCAAAGAAACACGTTATCAAGCACGACACTACCCGGACCATCAAGTGTACAATAACGATTGTAACGAATTCTGACTGAGGCTGTGGGCCAGAGCTGATTTACAAAACGAGTGGTAGTATGCAGCGTAAGTGCAATACAACGGGAATAAGTAGGGTAGACTATTATACCGTAGTACGTTTTGTATTATTTTTACTGCAGGTGATGAAAGGTGATTTTGTTACCGCTGAAAATCGGTAAAAGATTTTTGAAAATCCGTCAAAAAAATCCGCTGTCCACTAAATGGAAAATTTATCCGCTGTTCCATTTAAAAATCCGCCAAATTTGGCTGAGTTGGCAACAATGGGAATGAGTGTGACTGACAGTCTGAAGAATGAGATCGGCAAACGGGTGAATTATACCTCAGTGTCTATGACCTTGGAAAAAATATACCCCTGGTACCCTTCCTCACAGAACATGCTATACGCTGCCGTGCGCGTCTCCATTCATTACTTGATGGGGCGCTGTGAACGATATTGTGTATGTTTTTACGCTAAGTAATTTTATTTATATTTAAAGAAATTAAAGGAAACAAATAGTTGATAAGACAACAGAGTTTGTACAAATTGCTTTTTTCTTGTAATTCCCAGTTTCAGGCAGGCTAAAATGGAATCAAAATGTAGTGATTTTTCCACAAAGTGGTGGTGGCGACTGCCCTATCGCCCCCTCACTCCACTGCTTTCTTTGGCTAACACGATCCTCCTATTTATTTCCATGCTATGCCTGTTGTCTTGTGTGATATTACTTTCAAAACAGAGGAATTTTGTGACTTGTTCAACCTTCCTCTGCCCAGTTACAATAATAATATTAACATCAACACAATGTAACTAACTTCTGTATTAATGCGATACATGCCTATGTTTCGACATTCCCTATTCACTTTCGACACTACCTTTTTATCGACGATTTGATGTACCGTGAGTCACCACAGCACTAAATAATGTTGTCACGAGGATGAGAAGTGACGCCAGACCTCAGAGGTCTGCCCTTGCCGCTTCTTCTCCTCCTCCTTAACGATTTCCCATTTATCTAGCGATCATGTGACAGCTCCATTAGTGCATATCGAACACTGGGCCTGTTTTTACCCGCACTTTCTGCAAGCTGAGAGCTCCACTAAGCTGTTTACTGCAGTTACAACCTCTAGAACATAATAATTATCAACTTAGTACATCCATAAATACTGCGGACATTTTCATAACAATGAAATAGTCATTTATTTCTCCGCACAACGTAAAGTTTGAAAATTTTCTCACTGATTAGTAAAAAGTGGTATTTAATGAATAAGAATCTAGTTTTTGAAGAAGAAGAAAGTGCACGACGTAGATGTGAGAAATTCGAAACGTAGTTATTCCTTGGAGATTCTCATAACCCCGAGGTTCACACAGCTCACGAAAAAACAGGTACAAGGGTGCTTTCCGTGCGTAAGGACATATAGGCACAGAACTAACCACTCAATCACAATTGCAGGGATAGTTATCGACAGGGGCGTAGCCAAACCGGTTGCTGGGGTTTGGAAACACCCTCCACCCACCGCCCCCACCCGCCCCCCTGCCCCCCCGCCCCCCACCGCCATGAAATGTTTACAAAATAAAATCAACAGAAACCAACAATAAACAAGTGAAACATACTCGGCTGAATATTACTTTTATACTCGGTTGTAGTACACAATAGGCCTACTGCTTCACAGAAAAGTTTGATGGTTTGCCTATTTTGTGGTTTTTCGAAACAAAAATGCGTTTAATTTATGATACGCATAATTGGTCATGTAGGACTCTAAGATTTACCTACTGAGCTATGGTTGCATTGCCACTTCTATTATGTTGGTTGAAATCTGAACTATCTGACTATTGAATGCTAGCCTATTCTGCTTTGTTCAAATCAAAAGTTATGGACATTCATCTATGGGTGACTGAGATCTTGTACTTCATAATTCTTTAGTTTCCATTAGTTATTTATTTATTTATTTATTTATTATTTTTTATTATTTATTTATTTATTTATTTATTTATTTATTTATTTATTTATTTATTTATTTATTTATTTATTTATTTATTTATTTCATATCTGAATAGTTTAAACCGTATTGTGACAGCAGTACATCAGGGTTACTGTTTACGATCATTTAGCTTCCGTCATTAACGTTGCAAGAGTCTTGAGACACTAGTATTTTGATATAATACTGGACGTGTTAACAAAAAAGGTTTGGTGGCGGCAGATTTTGGTCACGTAGTTATCAGCTTGCATTCGGAAGGCAGTGGATTCTAACTCCAATGTTGGCAGCACTGAAGATGTTTTCCGTGAATTACCGTTTTCACACCAGGCAAATGCTAGGGGTGTACCTTAATTAAGGCCACGGTCGCTTCCTTCCCACTCCTAACCCTTTCCTGTCCCATCGTCACCGCAAGACCTATCTGTGTCGGTGAGACGAGAAGCAAATTGTGAAGACAAAAACATAGGTTTGTAGATCAAGCAATTCTGTTGGTGTTTTCAAGATTTAGTTTGGAATAAATTACTATATTGTCGTTGCGTGTGCAAAAACCGCTATGTGAAATATTTCAGCTTAGAAATTTGGCCGGTAGCATTCTGACATATAAAGTTCAATACGGTGTGAGTAATTTCAAGGAATTCTCGTCCGTGATGGCATATGTACTGCGGGTCAGTATTTCACACAACAATATCAGATAGCGGTTTTCGCAGGAGCAACGACGTTATGTAACATTAGAACTATCTCTACATTTCTAAAGTACATACGCAAGGTCATTATCAGCTAACTGTTCGAAAGCACCAGGTATATTTCAGCAATTAATTATAACACTACTCTTGATTACATGGGAAAATATTATAGAAAGGTTGAGAAACTTTGAGGTAGGTCACCGGTGTGAGATTATTTTGCACAAAAGGGTAATTTATAAACAGGTACATTAGAGTAAAATATTTGTCTTTGTGTTCAAGCCTTCCCCTCCGCCTGTCTTTCCTTCCAATTGAATCGCAAATTTCCGCTTTACATTTTTAAAAGTACAATCAGATTTACGTACAAAGCGTTTAAAACGTGGCCGTTATGTTATTCATGGTCATTCTCCATAGAGATAGTTATCGGCTCTTGGATTTGAACTTCCATACCACAGACACCGATATTTTCCTTACTTTCCACTCTATCAATCAAACTAAAAATCTTTATAAATAATGTTCTAAACAAATGTTTTTCTCTAAATACAACCTTAAGAGAGGTACGCTGAGTTTTACGTTCCAGGCCACGTTTGAATTTCTCCTTCTGGCTAAATGTTTGTAAAAATGAAATGGCGTATGGCTTTTAGTGCCGGGAGTGTCCGAGTACAAGTTCGGCTCGCTAGGTGCAGGTCTTTTTATTTGACGCCCGTAGGCAACCTACGCGTTGTGATGAGGACGAAATGTTGATGAAGACGACATATAAACCCAGCCCCCGCGCCAGAATAATTAATCCATGATAGTTCAAATTCCCAACCCCGCCGAGAATCGAACCCGGAACGCCTGTGACCAAAGACCAGCACGCTAACCCTTTATCCATGGAGCCGGACAATTGTTTGGAACAAGTTATTGTTAAGATCTCATTAGCTCTTATCCTAACGTTAAATACAATGTGTCATGAAAGACCACATACCATTTTTCCCGTGATGCTGTAACTGACAGAAAAAATTTAAACTTAGCCCGTCATAGGACCCAATACTTATGCTTTGCGGTATAAAAATCGATCATCAGGTTGATATTTAAAAAGATACAGACGGTAAGATAATGATGTATATATATAGTATTATTTATTGGAATACTAAATTTGTGTTATCGTATTTGAACATTTATTTTACTTGGAATTACTATTTCTTGCATATTTTCCGTAAGTATATATTCGTCTGTGTAAATATAAATATAAATATAAATATAAATATAAATATAAATATAAATATAAATATAAATATAAATATAAATATAAATATAAATATAAATATAAATATAAATATAAATATAAATATAAATATAAATATAAATATAAATTGTACACTGCGCAAAAACAGCGAAAAATCTATATTCCTATTAGCTATAATTTAATGTACCCTTTTATTTTAAAATATAGTTGAATTTCCCGCCCACGATTACATCAGACAAGATTAGATGTTAGCATTTTTGGTGATAGTAAAGAACAGTCCAATAATAACTTACCTCTGACCATCCTCTCTGTCAAATTTCATCACTATCCTAGACCACAGCCAGTAAACATTACTTGATCCACAACCATTGTTTTTAACATATTAGGCAGTGTATTGCCTCTCAAGGGTCCCAGACGTACCGTTGCTTTAGATACATACTCCGCATACTGCTCCACTGTAAGAAACTTTCCATGGTGATATACGAAACGGCTACCCGCAACAACTAGAAGTTAAGTGAGTTGTCGAATACAACAGGCGCTGCAGACTAACCGGAAACCTGGCCGTTTCTCTGGCGTATGGCAGAGTAAAACGGACTAAATTCCGTTAAATCAACATGCTTGCACATTATAATTTATTTCTTCTTTCTAAATCCGTTTAACCTCCAGAGTTGGCTTTTCCCTCGGATTCAGCGCGGCATACCACCTCTATCGCCTCAAGGGTAGTGTCCTGGAGCGTGAGATTTTGGATATGGGGATACAACTGGGGAAGAGGAGCAGTACCTCGCCCAGGCGTCCTAACCTGCTATGCTGAACAGTGGCCTTGTGGGGTGAAGGAGAGATTGGAAAGGATATAGAAGAAAGAGGGAATGAAGCATCCGTGGTCCTAAGTAAGGTACCATGACGGCATTTGGCTGGAGGAGAAGCGGGCACCACGGAAAACCATTTCGAGGATGGCTGAGGTGTGAATCGAACACCCTCTACTGAGTTGACCTCCCTAGTCTGAGTTGACCCCGTTCCAGCACTCGTACAGCTTGCTCCGGGGCTGGCAGCTAACCACTACTTTATTATTATTATTATTATTATTATTATTATTATTATTATTATTATAAGGGAATATATAAATGTGTAAAATCCAGTAGTTCATTTTATTCCGTACATTGTGTGAGTGAAATAATGGCCATGTAAAATTCACACCCACAATGTATAGCCACTGACAGTTCTGGAATGGTTTCTACATAGCTTGAATCTCACCTGCGACTGGCGAAACCAACTTACACGAACAATAATGAAGAAGTAGTTCCATAGCAGTTTGGTGTATTGGTTAATTTCCTGTGCTGACCACGTGACTGTGGCCCCAGCATCGCACCGTAACATGATGAATTGTTACACGAGCTATTCTCAATTGCTATTATGGCCAGAACGGATAAACCATTTAGGCTAATCTAATTGTACGTGTTTCATATTATGATGGCTAAACACCGACTCCAAACAGCCAATAAATGAAGTGATATTCAAAATGTTGATTTTATCCCCGTCGCACCCAGTTAACTCCTGTACTCAATAGCCGCGGTGAACTACGCAAACAATGTGGGATTACCATTCCCATAACCATAACAAGGTTCACACGGCAGGTTTTAAAATCCTCTTAATCGTCAACGTCAAAATCATCACCATCATCAGTTAAGGATATTTAAATTGACAACAGGGTTGTAATCCTTATTTAACAAACATCCTTTGATTTCTTTGTTTATCTGCTGTCGCATCAGTGACAGAGCAAAAGAAAGGTTACACGGAAAACATATGTAGTTGAAAAGCACAGAATAAACCGTATGAGTTCGATGGGTGATTTAAGTCTTGTAACTGTCAGCTTGCGTTCTGGAATTAGTGGATTCGAACCCCCACAGTCAACAGACCTGAGGATGGTTTTCTGCGGTTTCCTATTTTCACATTAGGCGAACGTTGAGGCTTAATTGAGATGTGTCTGTTCAAAAGGCACTAGTTCCGCCCTGAGCAAGCTGTGGAAAACCGCAAGGAAACGTGTAATGAAAGGCACATGGAACGTACCCATGATCGAATATTGTACTACTTTTAAGAAATTACATCCTTCTGGTCTGGATTGCTCATGGTATTTGATAGTATTCAACCACTGCAATGCATGTGGACGAAATACTAAACAAAAACTTAAGTGTAAACACCACCAGTAGTATAATAGGACAGTTCTGCCGCCACCTCCTCCTCCGGCTCTCGGGAGAGGCCACCGCCTCCCGCGGGAAATTTGAATTTTGGCGGGAAATTTGAATTTTGGCGCGGGATTTGAATTTTTAAACAAAGCCACGTGCTTTTTGACAGCTGTCATCGACAACAACGTATCGCTAACCTCACTGCCGCCATCTTAACGGGCCTGAACCTCAGTGGTACCAACTTAACCTAACTAGCGTGAAATTTGAATCGGTAAACAAAGCCACGTGTTTTTTGACAGCCACGTGCTTTTTGACAGACAAAAACGCATCGCTAACCTCACTGCTGCCATCTTAAAGGACCTAAACCTCAGTGGTACCAACTTAACCTAACTAGCGCGAGATTTGAATCGGTAAACAAAGCCACGTGTTTTTTGACAGCCACGTGCTTTTTGACAGACAACAACGCATCGCTAACATCTGTGCTGCTATCTTGACGGGCCTAAACCTTAGTGCTGCCAACTTAACCTAACTAGCGCGAGATTTGAATCAGTAAACAAAGCCACGTGCAGCTGTCATCCGCCATCTTTAATCAAGAGAGCACCGTGCTGCCCTCTTTCGTCAGCTGTCATCCGCCATATTTAATCTACAGAGCACCGTGCTGCCCTCTTTAGTTGAAATGTGGTGGCGGCAAATTCTACATTCTCTTGTTTGGAAACAAACCCATGGGCTTTTTTGACAGCTATCATCCGCCATCTTTAATCTAGTGAGCACCGTGCTGCCCTCTTTAGCTAGATACCTTTGAAATGTGGTGGCGGCAAATTCCACGTACTCTTGTTTGGAAACAAAGCCATGTGCTCTTCTGACAGCCACCAACCGCCATATTTAATCAACAGAGCCCTGTGCTGCACTCTTTAGTTGAAATGTGGTGGCGGCAAATTCCACGTGCTCTTGTTTGGAAACAAATTCTACGTGCTCTTCAGCTGTCATCCACCATCTTTAATCAAGAGAGCACCGTGCTGCCCTCTTTGTGGTGGCGGATAATTTGCAAAATCTTTTTGACAAGCAGCCATCTTTCATCCAGAGAGAACAGTGTTGCCCGTTTTAGCTACTTACCTTTGAGGCGGTTAATTTGAAAAATTCTATTTGACAAGCTGCCATCTTTAATGAAAAGAGCATCGTGCTGCTATCTTGCGGGTAATTTTTACGTCACAGCTGTCATCCACCATCTTGCATTGCTAACCTTAGTGCTGCCCTCTTTAGCTACTTACCTTTGAGGCGGACTATTTGAAAAAAAATCTATTTGACAAGCTGTCACCCGCCATCTTGCATCGCAAACCTCAGTGCTGCACTCTTTAGTTGAAATGTGGTAGCGGATAATTTGAAAAAAATCTTTTTTGACAAGCAGCCATCTTTAAACTACAGAACACCGTGCTACTATCTTTATCGTAGTAGCGAGCAATTTAAAATCTAGATGCTTTTTTCTAACAGCTGTCATCCGCCATCTTTAATCTAGAGAGCACCGTGCTGCCCTCTTTGTGGTGGTGGTAAATTCCAAGTGCTTTACAAACCCACGTGCTTTTTTGACAGCTGTCATCCGCCATCTTTAATCAAGAGAGCGCAGTGCCGCACTCTATGTAGTAGCGGATAATTTAAAAAATTCTTTTTGACAAACAGCCATCTTTATTCAACACAGTTACCGCTATCTTACATCGCTTACCTCGGTGCTGCACTCTTTAGTTGAAATGTGGTGGCGGTAAATTCGAACAAGTTTAATCATACATCGGGGGAGCTAGAGTAAGCACGTGCTGCAGTGATGACGTCATCATGCATGTTTAGACTTGTCCGTTTACTTAAGAGTAAGTCGGTGTAAAGGAATGCAATAAGTATGCATCATAAAAACAAGAGTTTGCATGTGCTGCAGGGATGACGTTATTGTAGGTGCGCATGTTTAAGCCCGTTCGTTGACTAAAAGCTTTAGTCTTCGAGAAACAGTGATAGAGAGTGGAGTGCAAACATGACGAAAACATTAATAGTAGATGTGCAAGGCTTTAAAGTAAACGGAAACAAATTTGTGTTTAAAGAGGTGGCTGTGTTAGATTGCAGTGTGTTGTGGGCACCAAAACTTGTTAGTTTAGTATTTAGCCCACCGTTCCCTTACTGGTTGCAAACAGATGAAGATAAAAAGCAGACTCAGTGGATTGAAAACCATTTAGGTTTGATGTGGGAAGAAAAAGGAATACCTTATCGTTTTCTACCTTTAATGATGAATGCACATTTGTCAAGAGCAGATCTTGTTCTTTTAAAGGGTTGTGAAAAGAAAGAATGGTTGCGTGATTTTCTACCATCATCATGTGAAATTATCGACATGCATGAATTGGGGTGCCCATCATTTAAAACCCTTCCGAAAGAACATAGTAGAGAAACAAGTAAACAGTCTTTACAACATGTATGCATGCTCTTTGATTGGTTGTGTTGCAGTGCATGCCGGGAAGTGAACAACATATGTAAACTGCAGTGTCGAAATAACCTTAGTGTAAAAGAAACATTTGTAGAGTAAAGACATCATGTCATTTCTAACAGATACTAAGTGTAACGCAGTTGAAAAGGCGATCGTAAAATTTTATGCATGCAAAAAGAAACTAAACACTTTTACTGAAGAAGAGTTAAATGCATTACCAAAGGCATTTTTGGTTAATGTAGCTGCGAATGCAGTAAAGAAGATTTGGGATAAGGTGCCTCGTGAGTGGACTCAAGATCCTGTTTTGTCAGAGCTTCAAACGTGTAGTTTACATCATGAACACGTGAGATTAGGTAGAAAACCTTCTGTGAGACAGTGCCGTACATGTCAACTAATTAAACTGTATCACGGACCTAAAACTAACGAGTTGTCTTCGCTTATAAACACTTATCATGGCTGTGGAGAAAGTAAACAAGGAAAAGGTGAAGAAACGTGCTGGGAAAAAGATGAGGAAGCATGTTGGGCGTGGACTCATCAATAAAGTGATTGATCTTCTTTTCTTCGTGCTTCATCTCCCCTGCGGCCCTTGAACACGTTCGCCTGACACGTAGTTACATGCTGCCTGCATAGAGTATGTCGTGTAGCTGTTAAAATCTGCTTCGTAAAGTTATGCTGCATGTGTGTGTGTGTGTGTGTGTGTTATTACCTAGTGCTTTAGCTGCTCAGAAGATAGCAGCACTTGTCGTTGTTGGTGCAATAAAACGAAAACTGAGTGACAAAGACCGTAAAATAAACAAAGGATAAAACTGTATATATATTCTAAAATAAATATGAATTGTCAAAACATATTACAGGTGTTATTTAATCCTACAGCATGTCCTAGTGACTTAGAAGAAAGGAAACGTAGAGGATGAAAAGAAAACACACATAAGATTTAAAATAGATCCTCTTTATAAATCCATGAATTAAAACTGTTATTAAAACCAAGCCATTTAACATACAGTGTATTGCCACGACGTCGAATAACACTTTCAACTAAATAGTGATCAGGATATTTTGTTTTCTGCAGTTCTTCGATGTAGAATCCTCCTTCAATAGGCTGTCCTCTGAGATCGCGAAGTAAATACGTAACTGGATTAGTAAGCTTAACACTTCTGATTAGAAAAAATTCAGTGCTCCAGTTAGGTGTGTATCCTTTTGCAAAGATAGACTTGTGTTTGCTGATGCGAACAAAATCACCATCTTTAAAGCGACGGCGACGTAGATCAGCTGTTTTAATTACAAGATGAATAGCATTTATACGAGGTGTATTCTTTGTAACAAGACGTGGCTTTGTTCCGATAGTGCGATGAGGTGTATCGTTGTAGGTAGATACAAGTCTAGGTAGCAGATCAATCCAACGATATGAACCTTTTGCTGTAAATTCTCGCCACATCGTTGTTTTGAGTGTACGATTAAAGCGTTCTACAACACTTGCCTTGAGATTGCTGAACGTAGAGTAGTGTTGAATGCCAAGTAAGTAGATACTTATACCCCTTATTACTAGAGGCATATGGAATCATTTCTACTAAGTCTGCTTGCCAGAGATAATCTTTTCCTCGTGTAATAACGCGTCTGCGACAGTAGGTGCGACGTGCTGGTTTATGTAACTCATGTGCGATGTTTACCTTTACAGGTGAGATCTTCTCTTGACGACCCATTACAAAATAATACCGGCATAACGTAGTTCTCTTTCTATTTCTAGACTTTCTGATCCGTGACCAGTGTGACCAGCCTCTTGCGATGCTCTTAAGAGTTGTAATCGTTCAACGAGTAAGTTTGGGTCATTCCAGTATCTTACATCCACATACGGCAACAAAGGCTTGTAGATAACATCAAGACTACGTGCAGTCGGAAACAGCTTAGAAATAAACTCACGCTACTTGTAAATCTTATTCGCATTTACAGCTTCTGTTCTCTTGTAATTACGTCGTGTTGCGTCAGTAGCAAAAAGTATTGCTGTATATTTTTTAAGATCATCTTGTAAAATTATATCCTTGTCAGGTATTCGTGAGAAAAGAAGTTCTAAGAGTCCTTTCGTAGGTTTATAGGTAACACCTTTTTACAATGAGTTTGTTGTTATTAATCTTAACATTTGAATTTCCTATCCAGAAACAGTCATCTTCGTAGCGAATACCGTAGGTAGTGTCAGTTTGTCCTGTAAAAAGTTTTTCTATATAAGGTGCAAAGAGAGATCCATAGGTATCTTGAATAAAAGTTCTAAACTGATTGCGATACTCTGGTGTAATCATAACCTCAGACAAAGATTGTAGATTTTGCGTCGATGTAGTAGGTGTTTCAGCAATAACATCTGTAGTTAAAAACTCAACACGCTTAGATGGTGATGTATGAATAAGTTCTTCTTCTTCTTCCTTACCTTCCTCTTCCTCTTCTTGATCTACATCCTGCTTCTTCTCTTCCTTATCTTGTTCATGCTTTTCTTCTACTTCTTCATGCTTCTCTTTATGATATGATGTTTGCATAGAAGCAAAACTTGAAGTAGACTGCGGTAACGAAGTAGAATTAAAAATTTCTTTGAGTGGTTTACTTAGTTGTGTTTTTAGAAATAAATTCGTGTCTACTTGAATACGTTTAAGCTCTTTAAATTTCCGTCGAATATTGTTTCGAGCTTGGATGATATGTTTTGTGATCTCCTTGCTAGGTGTTAACGTGATGATGCTTTTTAATCAAGTAGTTACCGTAATTCTGTGTTAGTGGATATAAAATGATCGAAACACATGTGATATCGTCCATGCTGTACATCACTTTCTTTATCAATAACTAGATAGCTGTAACGGTGTAATGACCAACATTTAGCACACATACGTTTAAAGTCATCGAATGTCATATCAGTGTTAACATGATCGTTATACACATGTCGCATGTTGCGCTCATCTTGCCGAAAAAGCACAATAACATTTGCGTTGTCGCGTATCAACTGCTTAGGCACACGAGAATAGGTTTGGTACAAATAGATGCAATCAACATATTTATGCCGACCCATACTAAAGAATGCACGAATAACGTTTTGCTGTTCTGTTGCGACATCATCAAAGATCATAAGAGAATTAGGAAGCACATCGTCTGGTGATGGTACTTGCTCATGCGAATTAAATTTAAAATATCTTATTCCATCTTTAACTAGATCGTGCATTACAGTTTGTAGAATAGTATATAGCGGCTGATAGAGTGACTTTGCGAAAACGTAAATATTCTCGAAGCGTACACCATTTACAGAAGTAATAAGTGTGAGTAAAATATTTGTTTTCGCCGCATCCCGACGGACCTGACATAATACATCGAACAGTAAAAGGAAACAACGTTCCATGACGTTTTCTTGTAGTTGTACTAGAAGTAGGTAAGAGATGTGGTACAATGTCGGTAACAGGTAGTGTGTCTTGCTGCTTTATAATCTTCATGATAACTGAATCATAAAGTACGTAATAGTAATATATATATATATATATATATATTAAACGAAACAAGAGGCAACGGTTAGTTTATGATTTGCTCTTGACTAGTAAAGCCGTGTACAGCATGGTGAAACAACGATATCCAAAACGACATGAAGAATAAAAAGAAAGTAAAAACTGTTGGATGGAAAGATGTTATAAAGGCTGCGCAAAAAGCTATTCGAGGGGAATACAATCCTCGTGTAGCTATTACTAAGGCGTTACGCGCAGCAAGAGCGAGAATTTCTCCAAAGAGCAGAGCAATATTTAGTAAACGTGCACAAATTATTCCTGTACCAAAACGAGGAGGATTTCTTCCTGCGCTGTTTGCTGGCTTAGCAGCTTTAGGGTCATTGCTAGGTGGTGCTAGTGCTGTAGCGAGAACTGTCAAAGCTGTAGAAGAAGCGAAACAACAGTTGAAAGAGAGTGAACGTCATAACAAGACGATGGAGGCAATTGCGTTAGGAGGCAAAGGTGTGAACCTGAAGCTAGCGCCATACAAGAAAGGGCTTGGTATCTACATTTCTCCAAAAACGTCTACTGAATGCACTGCCACATCGAGCTCTAACGCATGATGAAGTTTTTACGTTTGCTAAACAACTAGGAATTCATTATTTTCGAGGAGTGTATATGCGCGATCAACTACCAGCGCGCCCACGTGAACGTGTAAGTGCCGTAATTAACTTGGACGACAGTCGTGGACCTGGAACTCATTACGTTGCTTATGTAAAACGTAAATCTAAAGTATGGTATTTTGATAGCTATGGAGACTTACCTCCTCCTTTTGAGCTCATACGTTATTTCGGAAGCAGTGGAGGCATTGTTTACAATAAAAAACCGTGTGCAAAACTTTAATACACGCATGTGCGGACGATTATGTCTTATGTTCTTATATCAAACCCAGACAGTAGAGAAAGTGCATTAGTGTCTACGTGATGACGAACAGTGAAAGAACGTTTGCTGTACGTGGAGAAGGACCTGAAACAACCGTCTATTTTAATCCACCAATTGAACTTGGCCTACAGCCGCATAGTCTTGGACTAGTATCGTTTGAAAGCTACAATAAAATCTATAATGTGCGTGATGGTGTAAACAAGTTATATTACGATGAGTATGTGCTAACACTACACTCAGGTAGTTATACAGTAGACGATATTCACGACTATATTGAAAGTACGTTAATTGATCAGTTTGGGGAAGATAGTTTTAGTAATCATAATTACAAGTTCTCAATCACTATAAGCAACATTACACATAAATGTGTTATTGAATCATCATTTAAGATTGACTTCAAATCACAACCTGATTCGATTGGACCACTGCTTGGATTTTCATCAAGGGAGCTCCTACCGAACGTACGTTACGAGTCTGATCAACCTATAAAACTCTTCGATGATTATAATGTGAACATTACTTGTAATATTATTACAGACTTGAATAGTAATCTACAACCTTCGCACGTCCTGCACGACCTTATTGTTACAGAGGAACGTGGATATACTATTTGTGAGAAACCAGCAGTAGTTCCTTATCATCCTGTGTGTGTAAAATACATTAGCAACATTACTCTTAGACTTGTAAATAAACATAATCAGCTTATTCATTTAGATCAGCACGCGTACGTAGCTTACAAACTACATCTTAAACCAGTATGAAAACCATCTATAAAACACGGTGTACATTCCGAAGACATACTACATGTGTGCAGAGACTCATCGAGTTAACAGATACCCATAAGCAGATACTCCAAGATTTAGGATATACACTACTACAACAGAATGGAAGAAATGCTAGACATTACGAATACAGTAGAAAGTCGTGAAGGTGTAGTACGAAGTGAGCTTCATTCCTATCAACCTTTTACGTTTGGATTAAATAACAATGATGAAATTCATTTTATTGTTCATCAGCAAGGTGTATACACCTTACCACACAAAAACTACCTCTATATTGAAGGACGACTAGAAAAGTCGGATGGAAGTGGACCAAGCACTTCACAACTAAACAACCATGCTCTAGCTTTTCCCTTTTCTGAAGCGCGATATGAAGTAAATAATGTTGAAATAGATCGAACGAAGAATGTTGGTATTACAAGTGCAATGAAACTCTACTCTTCTTTCTGTGATGAAGAAAGTAATCTTTCGCGGATGGCTGGATGGTGTCCAAAAGCTACTAACAACTCGATGATTAATAAGGATGGAACTTTTACGGGTATGTTATCACTGAAACATATTTTTGGATTCGCAGAAGACTTTACACCTGTTATAATCAACGCAAAACAAGAGCTTATTCTAATCCGTGATCGAAGTGATTACAATTCTCTTAAAGCAGTAGAAACACCAGTAGAATCGAAAATAACACTGCATCGTATACTGTGGAGGATTCCACATGTAACCTTATCTGATCGTGAAAAACTTCGATTGCTCAAGATTGTAGAAAATTATATCCTGTGTTACCACCTACAAACAAGCATAGCTGGACTGTTGAAACATCACTTTTTACTGAGAAGCACTTGTACATTATTTTTGGATTTCAAACTAATCGTAAATTCAATCACGAAAAAGATAGCTCACTGTTTGATCACTGTAAATTAAGACACGTTAGACTATATCTCAACGGAATTACGTATCCCTACGAAAACATAGACATTAACTTTGAGAAAAATAAGTTTGGGATGCTCTATGACATGTTTTGTAAATTTCAATCATCGTATTATTAGAAAGAAGATCGTCCGCTATTTACACCTCAAGAATTTAAAAATAAAGCACGGATTGTAGTTATAGACTGCTCTTATCATGAAGAATCTATAAAAGAATCTCCAGTTGATGTTCGTTTAGAATTTGAAACATCTGAAAACATTCCTGCTAACACACCAGCCTATTGTCTTATTATTCATATGAGTGATGTTACTTACCATCCGCTAACGAATATTGTTACGAGACTATAAATAAGAATAGCTCTTTATCATTTTCATTAGTGTGTGCTTCGACATCGTACGCTATGGAACAAAACTGCAAATGTGCATGCTATTTGCATGCTCATACGCAATATCTTATTTATCTTACACGAGTGAGTGAGGCTATTAAGATTTTCTATAAACATAGATCGTCGATGCCGAAACATCTTATTCAATACTTACCACCAGGATTTTTATATACGTACGCTGCCTCTTACGTACATAATTTTTGGGGCATCCTTCGTCTACACAGTAAGATGTTGATCGAAGTAGCTTTATGCAGAACTTGTCAACGGCATTACAAGCATCGAGGAGAAAATGGTGATGATGATTGAGATGGACCAAATCCGAGGATTGATCACTGTACACAGTGTATGAATGAACTTTCTCTAGTACCTCATGATGATGATGATGATGATGATTCCGAAAAGGAATAACAACAAGGTAAGAAGTGTAGGATCTTCTCTGTAAAGCATAACATACTTAGTATAATATATTTCTAAATGTTTTGTTTAATTTGAATGTTGCAGGAGGCATTTCAGAAGCATACGTTGTTAAGAAGCATACCAACCTTGTCAGCAGCAAAAACGAACACTGTTGTAGTACATTTGTAAATAAATATTTGATCGCATTCAAAAATGTTGTACTTATTGCATTGCTTTACACCGACTTACACTTAAGAAAAACGATCAGGTCTAAACATGCACAATGACGTCATCACTGCAGCACGTGCTTACTCTAGCTTTCCCGATGCATGTTTAAACTTGTTCGAATTTACCGCCACCACATTCCTTTACACCGACTTACTCTTAAGAAAACGGACAAGTCTAAACATGCATGATGACGTCATCACTGCAGCACGTGCTTACTCTAGCTCCCCCGATGTATGATTAAACTTGTTCGAATTTACCGCCACCACATTTCAACTAAAGAGTGCAGCACCGAGGTAAGCGATGTAAGATAGCGGTAACTGTGTTGAATAAAGATGGCTGTTTGTCAAAAAGAATTTTTCAAATTATCCGCTACTACATAGAGTGCGGCACTGCGCTCTCTTGATTAAAGATGGCGGATGACAGCTGTCAAAAAAGCACGTGGGTTTGTAAAGCACGTGGAATTTACCACCACCACAAAGAGGGCAGCACGGTGCTCTCTAGATTAAATATGGCGGATGACAGCTGTTAGAAAAATGCATCTAGATTTTAAATTGCTCGCTACTACGATAAAGATAGCAGCACGGTGTTCTGTAGTTTAAAGATGGCTGCTTGTCAAAAAAGATTTTTTTCAAATTATCCGCTACCACATTTCAACTAAAGAGTGCAGCACTGAGGTTTGCGATGCAAGATGGCGGGTGACAGCTTGTCAAATAGATTTTTTTTCAAATAGTCCGCCTCAAAGGTAAGTAGCTAAAGAGGGCAGCACTAAGGTCAGCAATGCAAGATGGTGGATGACAGCTGTGACGTAAAAATTACCCGCAAGATAGCAGCACGATGCTCTTTTCATTAAAGATGGCAGCTTGTCAAATAGAATTTTTCAAATTAACCGCCTCAACGGTAAGTAGCTAAAGAGGGCAGCGTTGTTCTCTCTGGATTAAAGATGGCTGCTTGTCAAAAATAATTTTTCAAATTTTCCGCCACCACAAAGAGGGCTGCACGGTGCTCTCTTGATTAAAGATTGTGGATGACAGCTGAAGAGCACGTAGAATTTGTTTCCAAACAAGAGCACGTGGAATTTGCCGCCACCAAATTTCAACTAAAGAGTGCAGCACGGTGCTCTGTTGATAAAAGATGGCGGATGACAGCTGTAAAAAAAGCACGTTGATTTGTTTCCAAACAAGACCACGTGGAATTTGCTGCCACCACATTTCAACTAGGAGTGCAGCACTGTTTCTCTCTGGATTAGACATGCCGGTTGACAGCTGTCAGAAAAGCACATGGGTTTGTTTCCAAACAAGAGCGCGTAGAATTGGCCGCCACCACATTTCAAAGGTATGTAGCTATAGAGGGCAGCACGGTGCTCTCTGGATTAAAGATGGCGGATGATAGCTGTGAAAAAAGCGCATAGGTTTGTTTCTAAACAAGAGAATGTAGAATTTTTCAAATTGCCGCCACCACATTTCAGAGGTATCTAGCTGAAGTGTGCAGCACTGAGGTTTGTGATGCAAGATGGCGGATGACAGCTGTCAGAAAAATGCACGTGAGTTTGTTTCCAAACAAGAGCACTTGGAATTTGCCGCCACCAAAAAGAGGGCAGCACTGTGCTCAAAGATGGCTGCTGTCACGTGGAATTGTCTGCCACAACATTTCAAAGGTATCTAGCTAAAGAGGGCAGCACGGTGCTCTCTAGACTAAAGATGGCTGCTGTCAAAAAGCATTTTTCAAATTATCCGCCACCACATTTCAAAGGTAAGTAGCTAAAGAGGGCAGCACTGTGCTCTATAGATTGAAGATGGCGGATGACAGCTGTCAAAAAAGCACGTGGATTTGTTTACCGATTCAAATCTCGCGCTAGGGAGGTTAAGTTGGTAGCACTGAGGTTTAGGCCCGTTAAGATGGCAGCACTGCGGATGACAGGTGACGAATTTGCAGCTACTGCGATAAAGAGGGCAGGACGGTGCTCTGTAATTTAAAGATGGCGGATGACAGCTGTCAAAAAGCACGTGGCTTTGTTTACAAATTCAAATCTCGCGCCAAAATTCAAATTTCCCGCCAAAATTCAAATTTCCCGCGGGAGGCGGTGGCCTCTCCCGAGAGCCGGAGGGGGAGGTGGCGGCAGAACTGTCCTATTATACTACTACCACCTTTTGAACAGATAATCCTCAATTACTACAGTGGTTGCTTCCTTCGCAGTAACCCTTGCCTATCTCATAGCCACAGAAGGGCCTAACTGAACCGGTGCGACATTAACATACTTCCGTTGCACACAAGATAAAGCCGCTAAGTGCAACATGAACTTTATAATGGAATGAAGTGCTGTAATATTCACAATTACTAAATAGTTGAATAGTTAACGTCATGGCCTTAGTATCGGAAGGTACTAGGTTTGATTTCCATGCTCTGAACTAGAGAGCGTACTAATAACAAACATGGGGCAGAAAAGTAGAATGTATTTTGCAGTGAATTTAACACGTTTTGAAGATGGACCGCTTGTATTCACTGGCATCCCAGCTCGATTGATTTTAGCCATTTTCTGGTTGATTCCTGTGGCTCAAGGACTGGGTGTTTGCATCAATACACACCTCCTCATACACCACAGTAGGTAATATGTTCCTCCACATAAGGTTGCACTGTACCATTTGTAAGCATGTTTCAATTCAAGATATACGTCCAGATAAACGGAGCGGTCAGATCCCTACACCAAATCTCCGCTCCGCAGAGAGAAGACGGAAATTATGAAAATCTAGGTAAAAACCTTGTATTGGGAAAGATTAAATACACATCCGAAGTCTAATATTCCAGAGGGATATGTGATTCATGATGTACAATGTCTTTAAACTGTTTTTGAGTATATACAAGTCTAGCTTACTAGGAAAAATAGCAGAACACTGTAAATTTATTGGATATAACACATTTTTCTGTTGCACGAGGAACGTAATGGACACTGAAAACAATGACTTTTCAGACATGTTTCTGTAAACCTGTAACAGGACAGTAAAATAATAAACGAAGTAGACAAGAAAAATATATTGAATACCTTATTTTCTTTACAATTCATTACGTTATTAAATTATACCGGAATGGTTCGTTTATTTCAACTCATACAAATATAAGCGCAGCATTGCTTTCAATGAGCTAAGGTTTACTGGCATTCGTCATCCACTGAGAAATAACACAGCACAAATAACCGCACCTCCAAACACTGCATCATGCATCCTAAAGATACATAGGACATAGCACTCCTTGCATCTGTACATGATATTTTCAATAGTTTCTACCACAGATAGAGCACGTTCAACAACGGCGTGCGCAGCCTTGATAGGGAAGAAACTGAAGATCATAATAATGGCGCAGAATAGTAATAATTATTTTTCGGAGGTCGTATCATGTTTTACAAATGGACTGGCATCAGACAGCACAAAGCAGAGTTGAAAGACATATGACTAGGGTCAGGATTCTTATGTATTATCGAAGTGCGCAATATGTACATAAAAATATAGTGAATATTATTGAAGATGTGTAATTAAATATGAAATTTTAGTAAATTATATAATAGTATTAATTTACAAATGTATTCGTGCACTCCTTCCGCTATGACTTTTGGTTATGAAAATGAAATGAAAAGGCGTATGGTTTTTAGTGCCGGGAGATCCCAGGACGGGTTCGGCTCGCCAGGTGAAGGTCTTTTGATTTGACACCCGAAGGCGACCTGCGCGTAGTGATGAAGAAGAAATGACGATGAAGACAACACATGCACCCAGCCCCCGTGCCAGGGAAAATAACCAACGATGGTTAAAATTCCCGACCCTGCCGGGAATCGAACCCGGGAACTCTGTGACCAAAGGCCAGCACGCTAACCATTTAGCCATGGAGCCGGACACTTATAGTTATGATTTGAGACAGTAAAAATATTTGAAAAACTTTCATATCTTATGACAAAGTCAGTAATTCTCAGAAAGACTATATTTCCCTTTCTCTGTTTCTCTTTCCCCTTTTCGATCTTTCCCCCTTCCGTTATCATTCTCCATCTCCTTTGCTCTTTCTTATTCCCTTTGTATTCTCCTTAAATTTCTCATTATGTTTCCCCTCCTCGCTCCCTTTCCTTCTTGTAGATCAGTGTATCCTGTGGGGTTGTATTACCTGAACAGTTATGTGTATTCGCAAGAGGGAAATGCCATTATATCGTATGCCTTAGACACAATTCCTCCAAAAGCCAAAATTAGTGCGAGTCCCCTTTTACGATAAGTGTGAAATTGGTTTAGACCCACTCTTCCTTACTCAGTTGTCTGAGGCGGAAAGTACCTCCTCCTAATTTTCAAATTTGGCACAATGCTCAAAAACCTTTCTTCAGCCTATGTAACATGAGCGTAAAACAGTACATATCAAAAAACGAGGTTATCACTTACCCTTCTGCAACAACACTTTGGAGATCGTATCATTTTTCGAGGAGCTCCATTCCCCCACCCCTTTTTGCTCCCCGTATCTCACGCCCTCATATGCTTATAGCAGGTGGCTCTTAAGCCCCGAGCTTTCTACTCCTAAGTATCCCGCACGCAATAATGATGAGCAGGATGCCTAATCGCTGCTTTACAAAAGAACAATACGAGAGTAATGCATTGTATATCATATGTGAAACAAATAGCAGTCATTTTTCTACACACCTTCTGCAACAAGGTACATTTAAAAACACGCCAAAGATGCAGAAAATAAAGCTTAATAACTCAGTAAGTTATACACGTACAGGCATTCCACTCTACCAAAAATTTGCTTGTATGTGGTATGTGCCTTGTACGACTATTCGGCTGTTTGGAAACTAATGCACATACCTTCTGCGAGCTTCGGTTTCATTCCGATCAAATTCTCCATAGATTAAAATGATGTATGTTACGGAACACACCAGCCATTGTCAACATGTTGACTGGAACATTAGTGCTGCTGTACCAGATAACAGCCTAATACTAACCGTTCCAAAACATGGCTTACTAACGCATGGCGGCGCATTTGATGGGTAGCGCTGAGGAACATGTACCGAGTGGCCGTCCGGTTGTTATCTCTTCATTCTCCAACCTCAATAACCTCCAGGCAGTAATATCCCCTTGACAATCCGTTGTTAGGCATCCCATTCATCATTAGTGCATGCGGGACGCTTATAAGTATAAATTACGACGCTGGTGGTCCACCTGGTATTTGGGGCATGTTTGAAAGAATCAGTTCTAAAAGCAAATGGGCCATCTACAAGTATTCCCAAACAACCACATGAGAAGATAATGGCATTTACTTTTGTCCTTGCAGCAACGTTTGATCATCAACGTGTTCAATCTCCAGAAGCGTTATGAACAATATGTGGAACGCGATGGTACACATTCTGTACCAAAGCAACTAAATCATACGAGTATTTCAGTGTCATTTGACTTAACGCATATGAGCTACGCTAGAGGAGTGCTATAAGTGGGACTATTTGCTCTTTTGAGAGAATAAGGTATATTTGAAATTTCCTTTAAAATAATAGTACAAAGAAGTTTTCATTTCTATGCTGACGACTCAGCGAATCATTTTCGTCACAAAGACTGTTTTTAAAAGTTCTAGGTATCATTATTCCTAACTGGGTTAGGAAAACATCCGAATGCAGCAATCAAACTCTGTCCTTCTCTTCCAAGAGCGCTTAATATGGTGGAAGTTGTTTGATGGCCCGCATGCAGAGCACAATGATCGATCAGCTGATCCTGTACCCACTAACACACGATGCGGGCCAAATACTTCGATAAAACTTTCAATTCAGCTGATAGTGCACAGTTCTAAACTCGTGGAAGTATACTAATGGATTCGCTCCGTACCAATGTCCGTAACATTTCCGAAAACCAGAAAACAGAAAATAAGTTTATGCATGTTATTATCGTGGTAGCCTCCTGCACGGAATTAGAGAATATTGTCGGTAAATCTTGAAGCATGACCTCAAAGAACGTTGTATATCAACATTTGGAAAAGTTGAGATTTTCATGATCTTTTAAAAAGAAATATTTTACAATTTTCTTTACGACGCACCGACACATACAGGTTTTATGGCGACGATGGGATAAGAAAGGCCCAGGAGTCAGAAGGGAGCAGCCATGGACTTAATTAAGGTACATGCCCAACATTTGCGTTGTGTGAAAATGAGAAACCTTTCCAAAGCATCTTCCGGGCTGCCGATAGTAGAGGAGTTCTTTTAGGCGCAAGATTTAAATGTGCGGCATAGAGGTGTACCTCCCGGTATAATAATAATAATAATAATAATAATAATAATAATAATAATAATAATAATAATAATAATAATAATAATAATAATAATAATAATTATTATTATTGTATTGGCAAAAGTCAAATTCCATGATTCATAATAAATCATTACTGATTGGAAAGTACGAAATCTATAACAATCAATATTTAACAAGGAATGCTGTCAATCATACCAATAAAGTTGGTCCGTTATTGGACTTTATAAATTTTCCAGCTAACTCATTCTTGGTTGCCAGCGTTTCGCCCCAGTGCGTTCTTTTGGGCTCATCAGTTGATAAATAGGACTCCCACCAAGACGCATGGCTAGTGCATGCTGTGGAAGCCAGTGCATATCACCTGATCGGTGAACCTCTACGGCGAGTGATATGTGAATAATAATAATAATAATAATAATAATAATAATAATAATAATAATAATAATAATAATAATAATAATAATAATAATAATAATAATAATAATAATAATAATAATAATAATAATAATAATAATAATAAATCGATGAATGAAACATAAACTACTAACACTCATCACCCAACAAGGGATTTATGCGTATTAATAATAATAATAATAATAATAATAATAATAATAATAATAATAATAATAATAATAATAATAATAATAAAATATCTGATATTGGCTATAAAAACGTGTTTAGGATGCCGCAGCGTATCAAATAAAGCAAAAAAATTGTTGTATTTCTTAAAACAAACCATATCGTCACCTCTTTTTTCCAGCACTGGAAAACAATAATGAAGTTGTAGACAATTAGAACTACCGAGTTGGTCTTTAATTACTACGTTCTACATCTAATGGATTTTCCTTTCTTTAACTCGGCGTCTTTTGTATGCGTCGTAAGAGCAATAACGAAATAAAGGAGGCAGGTCTCGTGGATGAACGAACAGCTGATGAGGAGGTGGAACGTTCGCTGTTGAACGCGATACCGCTCTCATCTTCTCGCCACCTTTTGAAGGGTTTCTATCAGGAGATTACATCCACCTTTACTGCCAGTAATGCTGTGCTTCACGACGAGAAGCCAGTCTGAAAGCCACCGCCGCGAAGGCTGTGTGTGTCACATAAGCCGGCTTACCTGGGCTCAGCTGTCCCGGGTTCGCTTCCCTTTTTAAATGAATGAATGGATTAAGCATGCGGGGTGTTTTATACATTGAAAAATTCTTTTCTATTTCTAAATACCCTCATTTTCTTCCTAAATTTACGACACAACTCGTTTTTAAAAGGAATTTTACTTGCATAAAATGACAAATGTTAATTTTACACCGTATGGCAACATATTCCGTTACTTAGAAAACCTTATGTTAACATATAGTAAATTATACAACAACAAAAACTTTGCACACAAATGTTTGTCGTGTCTAAGTCCGTTTCAGTACACGTTATAAAAAGATATTTCTCTTTCCCTGCTACTTGTTTAAAGTCTCACTAACACATCGAAGGTTTTCGGTGACGAAAGGATGGGAAAGGGTTAGAATTGGGAAGGTAGCAGCATGGCATTAATTAAGGTACAGCACCAGCATTTTCCTAGTGTGGAAATTGAAAACCACGGAAAACCATCTTCAGGACTGCCGGCGATGGGATTCGAACCCACTATCTCCCGAATGCAATCTCACAGCTGTGCGACCCTAACCTCATGGCCAACTCGGTATAATTTTCTTGTAATTATGGAGTTGATAATCTGCATTGAAACAATTTGCACCTCTTGATGTACTGCACATTTATATCAGTCTACGTCAAAATTCGTGGTTTTCTTGAGTCTAAGAACACTTTCAATAATTGGCAATAATAATAATAATAATATTATTATTTATTATATTATAATCTATTATTATTATTATTATTATTATTATTATTATTATTATTATTATTATTATTATTATTATTATTATTATTATTATTATTATTATTATTATTTAATGCCAAAAGTCAAATTCCTTGTTTTATAAGAAATCACCTATAAATATTACATCCAAGAGTCACACAATATAATTAAAGAGAATTTGATACAGCATGCACGATGATGCTGATTTAATATTTAAATATGTTAGAAAAAAGGAAAACAGACGTGGACATTGTTGACAGTTGTGTAACTAAACAGTCCTTCTACAGTGAACTTCAGTTGTTTAACGATCAATAGAACTTGTGGCGCATTAATCCTTCGACATTGTTAGAAAACTCGCTGGGGAGGGTTTCTTCCTTCTCCTTCGTCTTCATGTAGCGGAGGAAATTGACAGCCATGCCTATACAAAACACTACTGCTTGTTATGTATGTCCAGTAAGAGTGTGAAGCTGTAGATGTCGAAAAAGTTGTTGTAGTAGTTTACACGCTGCATAGTGTAACACATTCATATCCATATTTCACTTACTTTCGTGAAGGCGGTGCTGCAGTGCACTCATCCACATGACTTTCAAAAGTGTGATAGTATGATAACATGAAGGTATTTAACTTATTGTCACAATTATTCAGGTGACTGCTTTGTAGGCATTTACTTTCCATACCGTGGCTAGGTGCGATGTCCTAAATTGATTCTGCTTGGAAACTCTACCATTATATTTTATATGCTTGGCCTTCTTTCCCGTAGTCTCCTGTAAATGGTTTGGTAGCACGTTGAAAGCGTGGGTTTGATTTTGAACCTGATTACCTGCTAATTACAATATCTCTTTAAATCCAAATTGTATGACAGGATAATCTCTTCTATAATGAAGACTGCTGAGGAAGAAGGTATCGTCTTCCTCACCCCCTTCAGACCGTGTACGCACAATTGTGCTGGTTCGTATTTTATTTATGTCTGAGCTTATTTGACGTTTCTCCTCGCTAGACCGGACTGCAGTGCTTGTGCGGGACACGTAGCATGTACTTCAGCTGTTTTTATTTAGTACTTGATCACCAGGTGGCAGGAAGAAGAGTTTAAAAATACAGTTCGTTAGCAAGATGGCGGGAAGCAGTAATGCCTAAAGTAAGTATTTATTGCATTCGTATTAATCTAGAAGCTTTACTGAATATCAGAATATAATCAATGAAGTGTGTAAATTGTGTATCAAACGTAAATTGTGAACTTTCAACATCGTACGTAATACCATGAGGTTTTGAATATCGATACGCACATATGTGCGGGCTAGGTTTCCTTACAGGCAATGCATGCAGGAGTGCTGGGTGCTGTCACAAAAAGGACTGTGAAAGCAAAACTCGAACTCTACATGAGAAATGTAATGTATAAGATTTTAACTGTTTAAAATCGTTCCACACTGTAAAATAGAACATTTGATCATGTACATGTGTATATTCACATGCACTGAGTTGAATTTTTGGAATTTTTTTAATTCTTTGCAAGTAGTGAATGAAGTCCTGACACGCACAATTGTATGGGTTCTGTTTTTCAGCCGATAGTTCTTATTTTGTAAAATAAACTGTAAAAACATGTATTTGAGAGCATTTTAGTAAGTGTTTGACGTTTTGACACCTCCAGATTTCTTTCAGGTCTGACTACAAGTTGCTGCTGCCAAACGGGCAGTAAAAGCAAAACTCTTCCTCAATGTAGAAAATGTAACGTTTACTTGTGTTTGAACGAAGATTTAATTGTTTTAAATTATTCCTCACTGTAAAATAGAACATTTGATCATGTACAAATGTATATTCACATGCATGGAGGTAATTTTTCTTTTTCGTAAGTAGTGAATTAAGTCCTGGCACGCACAATTGTGCGGGTGTTTTTTTTTTCAGATGTTAATTTTTATTTTGTAGAATAAACTAAAGTTATATGTATTTAAGAGCATTTTAGTCAGTTTTTGACGTACAAGCAAAAATTCACACCGCCAGTTTTCTTTCAGGTCTGCACATTATTGACTAACATGACTGACGTCATTAGAAGGGCTTGACACTTTTTGGGAACTGCTATTAAACCTAGATCTATTTGTTCCAGTGGTTTTCAAAGTTGCTCACAGCTATGAGCAACAGCTGATGCTAGCTAAATATTTTGGCGAAATATTCCGGGTAATGTTAAGATTTATGTGGTGTAGCACACCTGTTTGAGTGCAAACAGGTTAATGTTTCAGATTTTCTCAAAGTGATTCAAAATATTTCTTGAATTAGATGACAAAATATATCTTATTTTGTAGACTATCGCACAGTTTCGATCCATCATCTGTTGAGTAATGTATTCTTCGCAAAAATCAGATTTATTGCTGAAATGCCATCTTGCAGCGGGATATTGGCTACAGAAATTGGTAGGGGCCAGCTTCCGAATGGTAAGAGATTGGATTGATGTTAGTTCACCTTTACATTAGATGCCTTTTCTTGCGTATGTATTCATTTGACTAAATCGTTCTCTTCTTCGTGACTTTATAGAAGGATGGTGATATTATCAGCGTAAGCACGTATATCAGTGTTACTCAGCAGTGTATGAACGGCATGGACTAAAGGTTCTACACTTGAGGAAGAAAAAGGATAATTGATAGTGGAAAACTCTGACGAACTAAGCTTCAGATTGGGACTGGCTTTGGGTTTCTGTTAGTTTATCTTTACATTAGATGCTCTTTCAATACCCAAGTTCACTGTTGCTCCCTGACTGATATAATCCTTTTCGAATGGGACAATTATATTTCTTGCTGCTTGTAGGTTTTGTTTAATCTTTCCACTAGGGATACTACAAGTGCAACTCTTTATATAAATGTATTTACCCATTGTGGTATCCTATTTTCTTTTGTTTTGAAATAAAAATAGTCCGTACTGAGTAGTGTTATGAGTCTGTAGTCTAACAGGGTCCTGTGAGGTTCGTTTCCATTTTTTACTGTGCCAGCTCAGTCATAAAGGATTTACAGGATAATATTCATTAGTTCACGATGACTTGATATTTTTCCAGTCATTTTAACAGGAAATATATGTAATTCCATCAGGACCGTGTGAAGACATCACTCTCTGGCTGGGGAGCATCATGTGGCTCAGTTTTGATGATCTCACCGACAAGTCTCTCTCTTGCTCCTTCTGAGATAAGCAGTATACGATGACTGACAAGAGAGTTTGCTGGTCAGTAATATAATTCTCTTGTTTATCAAAACACTCGGTGAAGTATTTTTCTGTTGCCAACAAGCAGTCTCACGTTGTTATTAAAATAATTTCGTCACCTTTACGAAGAACGTTAATAATTCTTTCCTTTGCGATGCTCTTCTTATCAGCCACATGGTAAAGTTGAAATATTTTAGTCCTCCACTACACAGAGAGGTAGTGGAAATATAATGGGTCCGCGAAGAATTTCTTCCTAAATGGATTTTATTATCTTCTTGACTGCAACAATATGATTTTAAACGTCTCAACCGTTTGCTGGAGGTCATTTAATATCACGTAATGTAAAGTCGCCCTCCAGATATGCACCTTTTCTATTCCTACCTTCTCAAAGTTCGACTGAATCGCAATTTTAAATATGTGTAGCCCAGGGTAAAAGTTAAGAAAGACCTTCCCATTGCACTCCCTGTCAGGTAATAGATTTAAGATTCCGATGTCCCCGTCTAGTAATAGTGAATGATTTTATTTCCATAAAACTACCTAATGCTGTGATATAAGATTATCAGCTACTATTTTCATTATTGCGCTATGATAATCATTAAATAATTGCATTCAATCAATCCTTCAATCAATAAATGATAATTCATCACCAAGGTGCTGCTTCATATGCTTAGGAACCAACTTCTTGCTTAATGTAACATCTGTCGGTAAGTCAGGCCGCTGTTACCCGGTGGGAGGTAAACGTTGCTGTAGAGCTATGTTTAACTTCCCAATCGTTATTAGAATAAGCGCTGGCGGCGGATCGCATTCGCCAGTGTGACCTATGATATTCAGAACATACTCAATATCAACACCTAAGTTAGTTTTAGTGAAATTATGTTTGATGGAATATGATAACTACAACAAAATCTCCTCGTTCGCGTCTACGAGATTTCCCTGAGTGAAGGTAACATTCAAAACTAATATATTACCATAGACTATCACAATACTATTGTGTCCCTGCCAGTTGGATGGGTTTCATTTGGTTTGATATTCCATTGCTATAGAATCCTCCGTGGCTCAGACGACAGCGCGTCGGCCTCTCACCGCTGGGTTCCGTGGTTCAAATTCCGGTCACTCCATGTGAGATTTGTGCTGGGAAAAGCGGAAGAGGGACAGGTTTTCTCCGGGTACTCCGGTTTTCCCTTTCATTCCAGCAACACTATCCAATATCATTTAATACGTCAGTCATTTATCATTGCTCCAGATGAGTGCGACAGGCTTCGGCAACCGGCACAATTCCTATCCTCGCCGCAAGATGGGGGCTTCATTCATTCCATCCCTGATCTGTTCACTGACTGGAAAAAAGGTTGTAGGTTTTCTCTTCTCATTCCGTTGCCATAGGGGATGGCTGTACCCCTCGTGGCTTAACCGACTTTAATAATGTAACTATTGCGGGCCCAGAAAAGAAAGAAACTCTATATTTACTTCCCGAAAGAATAGGACGTCTAGGTTATAATCCCGAACGTATTATCTTATAAGTACTTGTTTACAGTTAACATTGAACGTGCCAAATTAACGAATTAGCACCAATGTTTTATCGGGTTATTTACTCCTTCTCATTTCAAACGTTTACCTCTCGGACTAAAGTGAGGTGGCATCCATGGGACTGTCATTTTGCAGTAAAAGTGTTAGACATTTCTGGTAATGAATTTTGATTGCGAGGTAGGATAATTATTTCTGATTACTTACTGTACGGTTCATTCAGGAATTTAACGAGATTTCCCTAATAGTGTCTGCTAGTTGTTGCTTTTTTGCGCATTTAATTTTACTTCCCATATTTCTGTGTTCAGTGTTGTATCATTATTGTTACATCTTTCGCCTGTGTTGATTATCATCTGTGTAAGACTTTGCTGTTGTGTACTTGCCTAGATGTCTGGCATGTAAACTAGGTGTAGCTGTTGTGATTGTGAAATCGCGCCTGGTTGCTGTTGATCAGCTGTGCTTATAGAGTCGGAAGTGGCAGGGGGTTGTTGATCCGCCTCATGCAATTTGAGTTCTTCAGCCTTTTGTAACCATAGGCATGCACCACTCTCTCGCAACCCGTGCCAGCCCGGTTCTGGCTAGCTAGCTCGTCGTCATGACACTCATAGCGCCACGCGTAACACAACGCGGCGAGCTGAGTTCCAGCATGCCGACCTGGACTAGCTTGAATGTATGGTACCAGCGGGTTGCGGATTATTTTGGATCGTGCAGAAGCCGGACTGCCAATGTCAATCCCGTTTGGCAGTATAAAGACAACGAACATGCCAAAACTGCCAAATTTTAGCAGCCCATGTAACGAGTTCTTCTACTGAAAGAAAGTTCAGCAATGCAAGACCAATTCTCCCCGAAAAGAATACTACAATTATTCCTCAGAATGTGACAAATTAGTGCATATCTGTGTGTCCTAATATTAAAAAACTTTATAGATGGATTATATTTATAGTAAATACGGATACAACAAATGACCGAAAACTTCCAGCTCACCCCATTTGTATTGTATTATGTAAAAAAAATTAGATTTTTATGTGAAATATGTTTACTAATCAGAAAATGTGCGCATTTATCAAATATTCAAGAAGTTGTGCTTTCTCCATATTGACATCTAATACGGAGTTCCGCTGTATTATTTGTGTCATTAAATTGAAATGTGAAAAACAAATTATTAACATCCCAGTCATGTAAATATACGGAGTTTAGGCTAGTCAAGTCCAACACGCTTTTCCAGCTTGGCGATCTACGCTCTGCGTGGGGTGTTGAATTAATTCTGACAATCTGACAATCTGCCAGATCGCCTGATGCGATTCAACTCGTCGGAAGCGAGCTCGCATGAGCTGTAAGAGTGTGATGCATGCCTCTATTTGTAACACAGGAAAGTCTTATAAGTTGATGGCGTTGAAATTTGGTTTTGTGTTATCATTAGCTGAGTGGTACGTAGTAGTGTGTACTGTGTAGATAGTCTACCTGCTGACAAACTTGCCCAAGGCGGTGTGTCAAAGTTCGCTGGCGTCTGTTTACTCTTGGGGGAATTCAGTTTTGATGTGTCCTATTCCTTTGCAAAATTAACATGTTGTAGGCTGATTATTGTATATATTTAACACGTTCTAACCACTGATATGTAGATAGAAAGGAGTATTTGTCTTCAAGTTTATTTTCATTGTTTTCTGTCTACTAACTTGAAGTTTAAAGTTAGCGCTCTAAGTTTCATTAAACACTGATGATACTGGCTCATACTTATTCAAAATTTCTTCGAAACTTTTATATGGTTTTTCTATTGGAATGTTAAAAGTCCGTACTAATTAAGTTCCGAGTCCTACAGAGTCTATTGTGATCATACTACGACAACCATTAATTCGAAAGAAGACTTTCACATCTGAAAAATCAAAAAGTATTTTGTTCACTGTTTCTTGTTTCTTGATATTCCGTTTATCTACGTCATTTCGACATCACTTTCATTAATTTTTGATAATAATAATAATAATAATAATAATAATAATAATAATAATAATAATAATAATAATAATGGTTTTACGTTTCACTCACTATTTTTACGGTTTTCGAAACACCGAAGTGCTGGAATTTTGTCCCACGGGAATTCTTTTAAGTGTTGATAAATGTGCCGACTCGGATCTGACGTATTTGAGCACGTTCAATACTGCCGGACTGAACCAGGATCAAGCCTGCCAACTTGGGCTCAGAAAACCAGCACCTTAATAATCTGAGCCACTCAGCACGGCCGTCAAATATTAATGTTTCATAAATTCAGTTTTGAATTTCATGTGGGGCTGGTCTGGGAGCGTCGTGGTCAGTGAAATGAATCACCATCGTATTTTTCATTTCAATTAACATAGGTAAATACAACGAGAGTCCGCCTCTGTGGTGTAGTGGTGTAGTGGCACTGTTACGAAATTTGAAAAGTGGTACGAGGATTGGAACGGGGTCCACTCGGCTTCTTTAGGTCAACTGAGTACAAGGGTTTCGACTCCCACCTCAGGCATCCTCGAAGTGGTTTTCCGTGGTTTCCTACTTCTCCTCCAAGAAAATGCCCTGATGGTACCTAACTTAAGACAAGGCCGCTTCCTTGTTAACCCTTCCAATCTTCCCATCCTCTCACAAAGCCCCTGTTCAGGATAGCAGGTGAAGCTGCCTGGGCGACTACTGGTCCTCCTCCCCCGCTGTATCCCTGAGGCAAAGTCTCACGCTCCAGGACACTGCAGAGGTCTGATCTTTCGCTGAGTCCGAGGGGAAAGCAAACCATAGAGGGAAACGGATTAAGATAGCAAGAAAGAAAGAAAGCGAGAAAGAATGAAAGCGCGCATAAATATAAAAGAAACGAAATACATAGCTGTTCATAACCTATGCAGGGAACAAAACTTCAGCACAGAAACATACTCTATAGTATCACTCAGCGGCAGTCTATAAATACATCGGCTTCATCGGAATAACACAGTTACATAAATGTATTTTTGAAGGCAACAGAAGCACGATGTTACGGCAAAGAGAGTATATGCAATGACAATCTTGTGCACTAGTCGGATGAATTTATATTAAAAAAGCAGCGGCACGTAATACAATAATTCGAAATACAGCTACTGATTAGTTGTTGTTGCTGATAACCCATGATATTATTTAACCGGAAACTTGAACTAAAGTGTCGTTTTATATTATCCTATCTACCAATTACTAATGAAAACATTTAAATTGTGATTATTATTGTTATGGCTATCCCGTGGCTCACAGAGGAACAGGAAGCGCCTGAGTTGAATGGCCGGACAGGGGTTCACTTACAAGAACTTTTACTTTAACAAATGTGGACATTTTATTTCTTTCCTTTTTTAAATTCAGAGAGAGAAATTTAATAGTACAACAAAGACCGTTGAAAATATAAACAACGAGCTCTTCAGCTCCAACAATGCCTTGGACTTAGAAGTCCTAAATCAGGTACAAAATAAACGGGGAGAAACTCCCAATCGTTAAATTACATACGGAGGAACATAATTACTCTTGACATGAAAAATATTACGAAAGTTGCTCCGAACAGGTAAAAATTATAGGAGTCTGAGCTCCAAGATACAAGATACTAGCCTCAAGCAGGTAATTAGTTGCTTTTGACACTCTTAGTAATACACGGAGATCCCTAGGGTGACCCCCATTTCAAAGTGTTCATACATGGTTGAGATCCACTACAAGGTTCCACAATTAGTTTAAGTACTGTTCCCAAAGGGAACCAAAACGTACACGCAGTTACCCTAAGAACTATAAAAATTAAACAGGGGCATAATTACCCATACTACAAGGTCTTAAGAATAAAAAACTAAAGGTTACACACAACAGGCCGTTAACAAAAGGCAAGGAGGCGAAACACCAGCACTCCTTAAAGAACATTCTGAAAAAGACGAGAGCTTAAGTGAGCTTAAGGCCCAATGACACAGAGGCTAATACCATACTAAAAGAAGTGACTAAATGAGGGCAATTTAAAATCCAAGACAACATTTCCAAAATTTAGAGGTTGAAAACTTTAGTCAGCCAGCTCAAAAGTTGACGGAGAGACAACTGAGGGTCACCACTCGTGACCACTCCCTTACATTCAATGGAAAAGAAATAGAGTCCGAAGTCTGCACAAAAGGTCCTACATTTCAATCCAAAAAGGGAAAAGATAACATATTAAGAAAACTACTGAAACCGCCCCCCTCGAACTAGCCACAGGCATAATATACGTTTGGGTAAATTCTGCCATTACTTTGTTTAACTTGTAGCGCTGAATCTTTTTCAATCCGGCCGAGCCCTGTCCCCTAGCCCTCTCTTGCCTCCTTCAAGTCGCACTCTCACGAACTGGAGCAGTTCAGACCAGACGGCCCTAAAGTGCCCTCCCTAAATAGTTCCGAAGAGGACGTTTCAGAATAAATTCAAATATGACATGGGGATAGGCTGAATTTCCATGCACCCCCCCCCCAAGCATGTGATAGGAAGATTACAATAGAGGAGGAACCCGCTGAAGTGTTGACATCAGTACAATCCTCAGGGGAAAATAAAAGTTTACCAACTACCAAAACAAAATTTCTTCAACAACATAGATGGCCATGGAGAGGGCGTGCAGTTAAAGTAGCCAGTTGAGTTGTACCCCTGCTACAATTATATATCATAATTTGCAATTAACTAAGTAATCATTATAGAAATAAACTCGATAATATCATTAAGGTAAAAACGACCTTTACAGAATACCATTTACATTAATGATTTAGGAGTTTTCGTCGTTTTGGTGAAAGCACAGGAATGGATCGAATGATGCATGGGAAAAGGGGAGGAGCGAGCTAACAAGCAGGCAGCCAGAAGGGTCTTGAATAAACATCGCATTGAGTTACCTAAATTTATTCTTCTTCTTCTCTGCTCCTTCAACCAGTAGGGTCGCGGGTGCGAACTCTGTAGAACGATAATTTGGCCCTATTTTTACGGACGAATACCACTCCAGACGCTGACCCTATGTAGAGGGATGTAATCACCATTACGTGTTTCTGTGGTGATCGGTAGTGTGGTATGTTGTCTGAATATGAAGAGAAGAGTGTTGGTAGAAACTCAAACAACCAGTCCCCAAGCCAGAAGAATTATTCAGTCGCGATAAAAATCCCAGACACGACCGGGAATTGAACCCGGGACTCTCTGAAACGAATGTTTCAACGCTGACCATTCAGCCAAACAGGCCAGGAATCGAACGCGGGACTCTCTGAAACGAATGTTTCAACGCTGACCCTTCAGCCAAGGAGTCGGATGAGCTACGTGCATATATAAGGCGGAAATCGACGACGGTAATGTCTCCCTCGGGGTAATCTTATAAGGCCTGTTACCATAAATTAAAAATTATTGCTTCCCTGCAAAGCCGGGAGAGGTTGCAAGTGATGAATATAGAGGATATTTTCCGGACTTGTTGGTCGTGATACCAATGGGTTCCGAGGTCCCAATGTTTCAGCGTAGACAGTGTTTGGCATTTTCAAGGGTCCGCTTTCTCCTTCTATATGAGTAGTTAAAAGAGGCTGTATGTCTTGCTGCATTTTTGCTCAAAATATTAGTCACTACCAACATAGACCGACTCGTTGGCTGTATGATCAGCGTACTGGCCTTCGGTTCAGAGGGTACCGGGTTCGGTTCCCGACTGGGTCGCGGATTTTAACCTTAATTGGTTAATTCCAATGGTTCGGGGGCTGGGTGTGTGTGACGTATTCAACATTAGAAATCATCCTAGTAGGGCCCTCATCTTCATCTTCACAGACATGCAGGTCGCTTAATAGGCCATTTACTGGAAAAAGACCTGCACCACGGTTTGAACCGTACAGTCCTCGATGTACGGTATACGCGTTATATACGGTTCTGCAAAACTTTTAAGTGAACATTTTTTATAACTGAAAATTTTAAGTTTTTTAGGTAAAATGTTACTTACCCCCCCCCCCCTTTGAACATATCTCATTTCCTGGACTCCCAAGCTATCAATGTTGTGGTTAACCTCTGAGCTGGTTTCAGATTATACAATGGTGCGTCCGTATAATCTGATATGTGGGACATTCTGTCTCATTCTACTCTCGGGATTCAGACTTTATCAACTGTGGATCCCTTGGTCCTATATATTATGTTCACAGTCACACTCCTGAATTAGCTCACACCGAGCTACGTCAATCGCTTCTTAATTAGGCATTGAAAATATGAAGTGTGGTGTAACAACAAACGGGTAACAGTGCAGCGTCTAGTTGTAAGTTTTATGGATAATGCTATTTTATCATTCCTATGAGTTATATTGTGATTTACTTACAAATTATTTTGTGTGACAGCGCAGTGCTTCAGTTTCGTGTGGGTGAGCTTACCGTGTATTAATTATGTTAATAAATAAAGATCGTGATCACTTCTGATTCCGCAAGTGAACAACCCCCCACCACCAAAAAAGACTTTCTTGTAAAACACTCAGAAGGAAAGAAAAGTAGAGGCAGTCGTGGGAGAGTATAGAAACGACCGTTGCTGCCTGATCCGACATGTGACGATAGAGCAAAGTGTAAGATTCGTAATGTGATATTTGTCTCGGAATTAAGTAATTTTAAAGCATTAAAAAAAAAAAAAACCAAAAGCACCTTAAAAGCATGAAACCTGTATCCGTTACACGTCAAAGCAATTTCAAGGCTGTTTTTAACACAGAGAATAATGTAGCGTCCGCCTCTGTGGTGTAGTGGTTAGTGTGATTAGCTGCCACCCCCGGAGGCCCGGGTTCGATTCCCGGCTCTGCCACGAAATTTGAAAAGTGGTACGAGGGATGGAACGGGGTCCACTCAGCCTCGGGAGGTCAACTGAGTAGAGGTGGGTTCGATTCCCACCTCAGCCATCCTGGAAGTGGTTTTCCGTGGTTTCCCCACTTCTCCTTCAGGCAAATGCCGGGATGGTACCTAACTTAAGGCCACGGCCGCTTCCTTCCCTCTTCCTTGTCTATCCCTTCCAATCTTCCCATCCCTCCACAAGGCCCCTGTTCAGCATAGGAGGTGAGGCCGCCTGGGCGAGGTACTGGTCATACTCCCCAGTTGTATCCCCGACCATGAGTGTGAAGCTCGAGGACACTGCCTTTGAAGCGGTAGAGGTGGGATCCCTCGCTAAGTCCGAGGGAAAAACCGAACCTCGAGGGTAAACAGATGATGATGATGATGATGAATAATGTAGCAAGTGTTCATAAATTAGCACACAGTGTAGAAAAAATCTCGGGGGTTTTCGCGGAACATAATATACCGTTTAGAACCATGGTCCATTTTAAGTGCTTTCTAAAATAGGCATTTCCTTTTCCTATTTGATATAATAAAATTGTTGATTTCTATTACTGCACGCATTTTATGAATTTTAGTGTATTTTGGTGAAGTTCAACTCCTTGTCTAAATGGCTAGCGTTGAGGCCTTCAGTTCAGAGAGTCCCGGGTTTGATTCCTGGCTGGGTCTGGGATTTTAATCGCGCCTGATTAATGCTTCTGGACCGGAGACTGGGTGTTTGTGTTTGTCTCAACTCTTTCCTCTCCACAATCAGACAACACTCGATACTACCGACCTCCACAGAAACACGCAATAGTGAATACATCCCTCCATAGAAGGTTGGCATAAGGAAAGGCATCCGGCCATAAAACAGGCCCAAATCCACATGTGTGACACAGTTCGCACCCGCGACCCCACAGATGTGGGAAAAGCGGTAGATAAAGAAAAGAAGTATATTTTGGTGAAAATTAAGCACTGTAGGCTACGGTTTTACGTTAAAGAATAAGGTTTGTTTATAATTTCTGTACGGTTTTTCAATTTTCAGATGTTTGCAAAGCTGCCTATCGGTGTCGGTGCGACGTAAAATAAGTTATATAAAAAATAACAATTCCCTGATTAATTCAGTCAGTCACTAATACATTCATCATTCATTCAACATCCCTTCAACACGTACTAAATGAACGTAACACGACCTAATAGATTGAAAGTCGGTTTCGATTTATTCATTTCCTTGAAATTCAGAATGCAATAAGGCAGTGACTACGTCTATTTTTTAAGTCAATGAAGGAACAAAATAATGAAATCAACTGAAAGATTATTATCAAAATGTTAGTGAGTTTGTAAACTCTCTGGCGGAGAGTTAACAACAAAGACACCTGCACCCTGAAGCACAGTGGATATCACAGCTGTTTCCCCAGGGGGCCTGGTGTGAGGCCAACACGTCATCAGTGCGTTATGTAATCTCCTGCTGCTGGAATTAGATCGTGCTCACAGATTAATCTGCACCAATTTTATGCTCTATGATTTGTACACACCAAGCGGAACGAAGTTTATGTGACCCCCGGCAAGTAAAACAGCCATGATTAATCCAAACGAATCTCTAAATCAATTACAAAATGTTAAAGAGCTTTTCGAAATGAGAGAACATAGCGCTTTCAAAAGCTCTGAAATGATACAACCTGCAAAATAGGTCTTTCAAAATACAAATTTCCTCTAGGTGTTACTTTCCTTTTGTCCATGAATTTCCTCTCTTGGTATTTGATATAAATTGACTCAGCACAGTAATATTTTTGTCACTATTCTCATACTCAGGAGGAGTCGTGGGAATGATCTGTGTTTCACACAAAGACTTGCCTCACTTTTACGGAAGGATACCCTTCCTGACTTGAACCATATATAAAGGGATGTATTCAAGTATTGCGTGTTTCTCTGGTATTTGGCAGTTGTGTCTTATGTATATATGAGTTAATCAGACGGGAGTTAAACTTCCTCCACCTGATTGCGAATCATACTGGAGACCATTTAAAAATGAAGTTCGCTACGCTGACCTTTCTCAGGAGTCAGGCTCAATACATCCCCACTTATACAGAACAATAGCCGAAGTGTACACTCAGACTGTGATTAAATTAGTGTAACAGAAAATACTTTCAAAATAGGCCTACGATATCCATTTTGTCTGCGATCATAAATGCTCAACAGCTAAAATGTATAACAAGATTTTTGAAACTTGGCGGCCATTCTTCAATGTACACGAGCCAAAATTAAAGCAGGCATATTTAAAATGTCTTCAAATCGACGAGGGAGAAGCTGGTTATGTACGAGAGACTGAAGTGATCATGTTGTTTCGGTTGAAACAACGTGTCCATTAGGACACGATAAAAAATATTTCTTTCCGAATTCGGGATCTATACATATGGAGTGGTAAATGAAATGGCGTATGGCTTTTAGTGCCGTGAGTGTCCGAGAACATTTTCGGCTTTCCAATTGCAGGACTTTTGATTTGACTCCTGTAGGCGACCTGCGCGTCGTGATGAGGATGAAATTATGATGAAGACTACACATACAACCAGCCCCCGTGCCAGCGGAATTAACCAATTATAGTTAAAATTCCCGACCCTGCCGGTAATCGAACCCAGAACCCCTGTGACCACAAGCCTGCACGGTAACCGTTTAGCCATGGAGCCGGATATTTAGACTGGTTGAACAAGTGATGTGGGTTGTACGTTCAGTGTTGAGAAACATTAGGAAACCAAAAAACCAAAAAACATTACTCATTTAAGTCTCGACGATTACGAGATAATATATGTCATTGTTCACCTGAGCATCGATGAGGGCGGATAACTTATTATTTCAAATAAAACTCAGACTGCTTACTTGTAGGGTACTAATTTAATCCAGAATATCCTTAATCAGTCGCTATTTACAGAAATATCTTGTCCTCACAGCAAGTCTCCGGCTTGCTGGCGTTTACCTGGAAAAGCCGATTCTTTCGTAATCTTGATTGACAGGTCCCACCTTTCATTTCGTTTCGCAGTCAGGAGTCTCTTCACACTGCAGCTTCATCCATTCAGACTGGAAATTATGTCCGTTGATTATCACAACACACGACTGCCGCTCACTTGGCGCGACTCCAGACATGACCGATATAATATGCACAATCAATATTAACGTGACTGGTCCACACACTGAAGTTAACAAGACAACAACACCAACTCGACCAAAGATTTTACCGTGCTGAGTGACTCAAAGGGGTGAAGCGCTGGCCTTCTGACCTCAGCGTGGCAGGTTCGATTCTGGCTCAGTCCGGTGGTATTTGAAGGTGCTCAAATACGTCAGCCTCGTGTCGGTAGATTTACTGGCACGTAAAAGAACTCCTGGGACTAAATTCCGACACCTCGGCTTCTCCAAAAACCGTAAAACTAGTAAGCGAGACAAGAACAGCAAATAACATTATTATTATTACTAAATATTTTGCCAACACATCACTACCGCTAAACACTGCAACACTAGATAACGATAATAGCTTCAACACTCTCTCGATACTCCACGACGACGGCACTCTCTCTGCACAACTGTTTTCGCAGCGGGCCTGATTTTATATCCCTCGCTGATGAAGTTCTAATATCTGCTGAATGTATCCAGAATAGGGATGTTCTTTATTCCTTCCAAAAATCAATGGAGACACCAGACGAAACGCATACTATAAGGAGAGATCTCACATTCTCTTGGGCCATCTGGGAGCTTCCCAGCCTGACTCATTCATCCCTTGCAGGAAACACCAGAAGGGGCTTCCTTAAGTCTGGCAATCACGTGAGCACTTTGGAATACGCCATTTTTCACTAAAGCATTGACGATTGCCGACAATATAACCGTAATCGTTCACCATTTTGAAAGTATTCTGAGCGACAACGCTTGAAATAATCAGTCATCGATGATCTGCAATTAGAGCTGGCGCCCAGGTAGCAGATTCCCTATCAGTTCTTTACCTAGCTTTCTTTTCAAATAACTTGGAAATTTATGGAGCATTTCCCTTGATAATATACTCCAGACCCTTACTCCTCGTCCTATAAAGGAATATTTCCCTCAATTTGTCCTCTTGAATTCCAGCATTACCTTCATTGTATGACCTTTCCTACTTTTAAAAGCGCCAGGCTGTGTGGCTCAGACGGTCGAGGCACTGGCCTTCTAACCCCAACTTGGCAGGTTCGATCCTGGCTCAGTCCGGTGGTATTTGAAGGTGCTCAAATACGACACCCTCGTGTCGGTAGATTTACTGGCACGTAAAAGAACTCCTTCGGTACTAAATTCCGGCACCTCGGCATCTACGAAGACCGTAAAAGTAGTTAGTGGGACGTAAAGCCAATAACATTATTATTATTATTATTATTATTATTATTATTATTATTATTATTATTATTATTATTATTATTATTATTATTATTATTATTATTATTATTATTATTATTATTATTATTATTATTATTATTATTATTACTTTTAAAAGCTCCACTCAAGTGTATTCGCCCACTTATGGCATTCCACGTCAATTCTCCACTGACAGCCGAAAACATACCACATTGCCAAGCACCTCTTCTCCTTACTCTCAAGTCTTCCCAGGCCAAAGTTTGCAACATTTTTGTAACACTACTCTTTTTTCAGAAATCAGCTAGAACAAACCGTGCTGCTTTCCTTTTATTTTATTTTTATTTTCCATTTCTCGTATCAAGTCGTCCTGGTGAGCTTCCCATACACTGAAGCCATACTTTAACTGCAGACTTACCAGAGATATACTACTCCTCCTTTACATCCTTACTACAACTCCTAAATACTATCATAACCATGTGAAAGGATCTGCGTAATCTTTCTTAACACCTCGTTAATATGATTATGAATATGAAGATCACTCCATATATGAACACCATCATCAATATCAGACTTTACACTTTGTGTAGTGTCCCTTATTTAATTTATTTCATAACCTGCAGAGTAGCTTGTCTGCTTCTTATCTGGAGGACATGGGTTCAATTCCCAGTTTGTCTATTTAAATTCAAAACTGAGAGTGGGAATCGGCTCACTCTGCCTCATGAGACTCACTGAGGAACTGAAATAGACTTTCAGATTACTAGGTCGTGTTGAGTAGCTACCGAAGAGAGCTTAATTTCATAAAAAGATGGTCAGATAATAATAATAATAATAATAATAATAATAATAATAATAATAATAATAATAATAATAATAATAATAATAATAATAATAATAATAATAATAGGTCCTCTATGCAGCTGCAAGGAGCAAAACTCAAACAGAAACTAGAGGTCAGGGAAATAACTAATTTGAGAAAGATCTTAGGCCAAGGGATTATAAATGGAGAAAGGTACCTCAGGCCCAACGATGATCTATACCTAAAGCAAGAACCTCTAATGGACACCATCATCAAGAGACGCCTCCAATTCTATGGACACCTTGAGAGAATGAACGAGACAAGACTGACCAACGTCATCCATAGAGTCAGATCCTGCAAGAAAACAACATGACTGTGGTAGAAGCAAGTCGGGAATCGAACCCGGGACCCCTGTGGCCGAAGGCCAGCACGCTAACCATTTAGCCATGGAGCCGGGCATTTAAATTAATTGTTATTTTCATTCGTGGTCTTCATCCGGCGTGTTGAGGAGTTGTTCGGTTGCAGGGGTAAAAGAAAGAAAAAAAAAGAAAAAAATAATCATCTCTGTACAGGCAATGAAGGCCCTTGGAGGGGTGGAAGGTAAAGGCTTCCACTATCCGTAATCTCAGTTCTTGATGGGGTAGAGTGATTAGCTCTACGCCCGGCCGTATTTTCCCGCAGGAATTAACCTTGTACTCATTTTTGGTGTAGGCTGAGTGGACCTCAGGCCTATATGTACCTTCTGAAGCGGAAATCATCTTAACCTTTACGACTTCCTGATGCGGATTCGAACCCACGTCCTTCTGAGTGAAACGAGCACGCTTTTACCGCCTCAGCCAGGCAGGCTCCAGTTGCACGGGTGTGTTTATATAATAATTTCTTTTCGCAGTAAAACTTGCTGGAAGTGGAATCGCAAGAGACCAGAAAATGTTTCCGAACTAGACAAGTTTCCATAGTACACAAAACGTCGGAGATTTTGCCTTAATTAAGTAATTTTAAATGTTATGTAGAGCTTACCTGTATCTGCCTACGCATGACGCTCGGCTTTTCATGTTGATGTACGTAGTACTTCAGTACACTGATTATTATTATTATTATTATTATTATTATTATTATTATTATTATTATTATTATTATTATTATTATTATTATTGTACCGGGCGGTACACCTCCACGCCGCTAATTTAAAATTTGCGCCAATTGAAACTCCTCTGCTGGAGGAAGTCTGAACTTTATCGACGGTATTAATTTTCAAGTTTCTCGGAAGATGTCACTACTTGGAAAGTTTGGAGTTTTTGAACTGTGCCACTTTTGATGTATTTTTGTTTTACCGGTAGTAAGAAGTGTGAACTTTCTCTTCTAGAGGACACTACTGAAGAACTACAATAGTGCACCCTAGTGCGAAGAAAAAGAACTGTTCTTTTGGAGAAAATTTAATTTCAAAAGTTTGTTCTTTGTTAAATTTCCTTCTGTCATTGTTTAAGTTGGCAATATTAACCCTTTCTTTCCCCTTGTTTTAAATTTAGCCAATCCCGAATTTCTTTCATTAATTTCTGACCAATCGGATGTATCTACCCCCAACTTGAATATGTTGCTGTATCCTACCCAATAAAGAGTTTGTGGGAGGGTGTTCTCATTCCCCTAACGCCTCGAACTTTCCGCGAGAGTATATAAACTGCTGATTTTAGGGTCTCCGGGCCACTTCTGTTCCATCTTTTGGTGTGTAAAGTACATAGCAGGGGGCGGGAAGCGCCTCTTTCTTCGGCGGCAGTCAACAACCAGGTAATGGCCGATTAATTACTTCTTTTCTTGCTTGCTCAGCAGTTTAACTCTCGGGGCGGGTCCGAAGTTTTTCCATTATGTAACCTTCCTTAAAATGTAAAGAAACTTGTATCTATTCCATCTTTTAAACTGCATATCGGGATAGAGAGTGCTTAACCCTCTCGAGCTCCCAATCATATTGTTTTGAGGTGAACTTATTTTTCTCAACCTATTCTTCGTTAACGTAAAGCAAATTGTTCTTTTCTAATGTCACCTCTGTAGTATGGGATTAGCCCTTGCATTAGTGGCCTAGAGCCAGATTAGGTTTTAAAAACAAGTGTATTAGGAGTGCAGATCGCCTCCTCTCAAATTGTTATTTTAGAGGTCATGTAATTAACCTTCTTGTCATTTAACAGACCTCAGTAGGTTGGGTATTTTACCCCTGTGTATATGTCCTGAAAGGACAGCTTGAAAGTGGAATTAGGTGGGGCCTTTGACAGGCCTGAATTTTGAGAGCAAGTTGCTCTTTTTCTGAAAATTTTGTTTTCTGCGCGCCTCAAGGAGGCCTTACTGTGTATTTTGGAGCAAGTGCTCTTAGGCATGAATGGGAATCTCTGCCCCTCTGTTGACACTTGTGTTTGGGGTAAAACTGAGCTAATTGCTCAAGGATTGTGATCGCGGGGCTCGAAGCCCAAATCCTGTAAATACTGTAATTATACTTTTGTTGCCTTGCTACTCTGTACCTGCCATGTTTGTTATTTCTTGATTTTGAAAAGAAAATATAACCTTGTTAAATTTTAAATTCACTTTAATTTCGTAGCCTGAGACCTATTCACCACCCCGCACCTTCTTTCACGCATAACTACCACAAAAACACGGTAACAATTATTATTAATATTATTATTATTATTATTATTATTATTATTATTATTATTATTATTATTATTATTATTATTATTATTATTATTATTATTATTATTATGCCCAACTGAGGAGCACGCTTGAACTTATTTAGCAGATGATATTGCCTTCTTCTCTTCCCAAAATCTCTTCATCCTTTCGCTGAAATTCTTTTTACGTACTTCTGTCCAGATTTTATTAGTTCTAGCTTTTGGCTCGGTAAAACAATGGTTATTAATCAGTGTTCTGAAAGCAGATCGGTTTTTTCCAGTTTCCTGGTTGATGTTGATTTCCTGAAGATCTGTTTCTATTTCATTTAGCCAGTTGTTTTTGATTTTCAGTGTGGGGGCAAGATTAAGAATTCTTTTGGTCAGTCTATCATAGTTCATTCTGATAATGTGACCATAGAATTTCAACCTCCTTTTTCTGATAGTGTCTGAGATTTCTTCAGTACGGCATTAAATTTCATGAGATTTCCTTTTCATCCATACTCCCTCTGTGCAGACTGCGCTGAAACTTTTTCCGTGACATTTTTCTTTCTTGCTTTTCTATATCTTTTATGAGTGATCTACCGCCAATGATTAAGGTTTCCGGTGCGTATAATGCTTTATTTTGTATTACTGTATTATAATGTCTTAGATTTGTTTTCCAAGATAATGATTTTTTGTTATATGTGTTCCAAGTGATTTGATATGCCTTCTGTAATTTAGTAATTCTCTCCTTATTTGCTTCATGAGCGTAGAACTGGTTAACAGGTTGAGTCAGCAAAGAGTATGTCTTTCGATGTGGTGGGATTTAATTATATTGGGGTATGAAGTGAAAACAAGGAAGAGGCATAGATTACGAACTGTTCTTAACAAATGTTAAAATGTGAATCAGGAACACCACAGCTCGCAACACAGCTCCTGTTAGGTCCGTAAATTAGCGAATGATGAGGGTATATTTAGTGGCTGGAGGAATTACTACAATAATTGTCCTAGTGTGAGAGTGCACATGAGAATGAAGTTGACAGACTTAACGAAGGCACAGAATGGCGTCAGCATCAAGAATAAGAGCATGGTTGGCGATAAATCACATGAATGAAGTGTGATTTCAGACAATAAAAGGACAGTAAGGACAAGATTTTCAGTAAGTGCCAAGTAAGTGAACAATGTTACGAGAGAAAGAGATAATTATCTGTATGTCTCTTAGATTTAGAGAAGGCTTATGACAGAGTATTAAAGAAAATATGTAGCCATACCGAAGTATTATGAGACTTATTACAAGCAATAGAAGGCAATGATGTCAAAATGAGTTCTTGGCTCGACGTACTTAAAGAGGTTAGAAAAAACAATAACCTTTCACCTTTGTTCATAGCTGAACTGCATAAAGTGACGGGGGATGGGGGATGGGGGATGGGGGATGGGGGTTGGGGGATGGGGATGGGGGAGAATTCTCTTGTGTAAAATTATAGTAATCAGTTTGGCCTATGCCTAGGATTTGGTCTTAAATAGTAGATTGTACAGAAAACCTGAAATGTAATATTTTGGAACTTGGTAATCGGTGCAGTATGTATGGTATGAAAATTAGCATTTCCAAGACCAGGGAAGATACCTAACAGGGTTGAATGTCAGGTCGGCAGTACAAAACTGGAGCAGGTACATCATTTTAAGTATGTGGATTATCTCAGGATGCTAGTGTAATAAGCGAAACTGAATCTGGGTGCAAAAAAACTAATACAGTGAGTTCTCAGTTGCGATCAGTGGTATTCTGTAAGAAATAAGTCAGCTCCTGGAGGAAATGATCTTTACACCGGTCTGTTTTAGACTGACTTTGCTGTACGGGAGTGTAAACTGAGTGGGCTCAAGATGTCTTATGAATAATTTTGAAGTATCTGATATGAAAGTATCGATAATGATCACAAGTACAAGCAAGCTTTTGCAGTCAATGCAAATAAATGAAACAGAAAAAGTCAAGTACGTTCATCACCGAGGGAGCTAAAAAAGTGAAATAACTAGTAAATGGCAATAATCTGAATGGCTACATACTGTACCAATTCTGGATATGTTCATAGACCTGGCATACAGTCAGCCTACAAGTCTCCCCCTGTTGGTGGCGGCGACATATTATTCCATGGTATCCTCTTGATGGCGTAAGATGTGACTAAAGGGGGATCCGGACCCGAGGGGTGCTCAATTTGGGAGCGTGGATTGGCAAACACGTGGCCCTTAGCTGAGTCTATAATTTCTTCCATTAACTTGTACCAGGCTCCCATCTTTCGTCTTTCCTCTCCAGCCTCCCTTGGTCAACATTTGTTCTCTTCCGACCCTGGCGGTATTAAGTTTTTGAGGCCTAGGGTGCCTTACATTTCTACGCCCTTCGTTGGTCTTCCATTTCTCTTGCCGAAGCCTTCATTTTTCGAAAGGAAACCTCTTCTTTTTGTCATTTAATCACTGTTAAAGACAGGATGGTTGCCGAGTTGTATATCCTCTTAAAACAGTAATCACCCCCAATCAGGCGGCCCGGTCATCGTGACGATCCTCAGCCGTATTATTTGTTTCCGTGAAAACACGCTGCCTCTCATACCAGCTAGGTCCTCTCTTTGGTCTCACTAGATTGAGTTAAACCCGTTCCAGACCTTAATTCAGAACTGAACTCCCCGGACTGGCATGCAATCGAACGTGGGGCCTCCATGTAAGAGGCATACACGCTACTCCTACACCACGCACACAATGAAGTTAAATTCCCCCAACATAACTTCCTTCATTTTTACCGAGCAAGTGACCGCGCGGTTTGGGTCAAGTGGCTATCAGCTTACATTTGGGAGATAGTGAGTTCGAACCCAACGGTTGGCAGTCCTGAAGATGGATTTCCGTAGTTTCCCCATTTTCACACCAGGCAAATGCTGGGTTTGTACCTTAATTAAGGCTATGGTCGCTCCCCTCGCGCTCTTATCCCTTTCCTATCACATCGTCGCAGTAAGACCTATCGGTGTGTTAGTGAGACGTAAAGAAGATTGCAAAAAAATAATTAAAAACTTCACTTTTATCTTCTCTGTTATGCCAAAATGTGTGTTGATGTTTCGTGTTGATAGAGTTCAACAGAGATACTGTACTCACTAAAGAATAGATGTTATTGCCGATGAGGGACACATTTGGAAAACTTTACTCAGAAGTACTCCTCGTGGAGCATTACTATCTGTAGCACCACATGGGTTGTAATTCACTACCCTGACTAGATAAATCCCCTGTGGCGTGATAAGCTTTAATAGAGAAGACGTCCGTGTCGGGTAGCGAATTGGGGACTTTGGGCAGAGAGTAATTGTAATGGACCTTGCCATTTAGCCTCGGTCGCGTTACTCACCACAGGGACAAGGCTTGGCGCAGGTTTGTTGACACACACACGTACATACTTGTAACTGCGGTTGATGTTGCTATTATTATTATTATTATTATTATTATTATTATTATTATTATTATTATTATTATTATTATTATTATTATTATTATTATTATTATTTTGCCGGTCCCGTGGTGTAGGGGTAGCCTGCTTGGCTCTTACCCGCAGGCCCCGGGTTCGATTTGCGGCCAGGCCAGGGATAGTGGTCACGGTCTAGAAAGCCAAGAATAAAGGCCGAGAGGAATCGTCGCCCGACCACACGACACCTCGCAATCTGCAGACCTTCGGGCTAAGCAGCGTTCACATGGTAGACCAAGGCCCTTCGGGGTTGTAGTGCCACGGGGTGTTGGTTGATTATTATTACTATTATTATTATTACCCTTCGGTTCATATGGTGTTGGGTTCGATTCCTGTCGTGGCCGAGTATTCTAACGGCATTTGGTTAAATCCTCTGGAGGACTGTGTATTTAGTTTTATCTTAACACAGGACATGTGTGCCACAGATCGCATCCACCACGCGATTATGATGTTGTAGGAGAGACGAGAAAGTATAATAACAATCTTATTGATTTTATATTCTATCGAATATTTTAGGAAAATTCTAAATTCCCATGGAGGGAATTAGACATTTTTCACCAATAAAGCATGTCAAAATTTGATGTAACCTTACATCTGATATGTTTTTGACATGCTCTATTGGTGAAAAATGTCTAATTCCCTCCATGGGAATTTAGAATTTTCCATTCGGAATTGCTAGGCGGGCAATAATTCCATTGTGGAAATTTATCTCCCGTATGCAGTTATCAGACTGTGCTTCTGATAAGTTCACCTGCATACACCCCAGCGTCAGTGGGTAGGGTCTGACACATCCCACTCTGATGAGTCTAGTGTCAGACCTAAGACGAAACGCTGGTTAATAGAGCAAACGCCTGAAAAGCCTTACACCTGATATGTTATCGAATACTTTGTCCGAAGGTGTTCTTCGTGCCAGTAAATCTATCATCACAAGGCTGACGTAACTGAGCATTTTCATATACCATCGGACTGGGACGGAATTGAGACTACCCACTTGTGCTCTACCATCTGGATTGCTCAGTCCATCAAAAAATTGATAATATTATTATTATTATTATTATTATTACCACTACGGAATTTCCGTAGTTTACATAGGTGTAAGAAGCGGCTGGGGTGAATGGCTGGACGAGGAATTAACTAGAGCATAACTTAACGCAACAAATTTCGAAATTTTATTTCTTTCCTTTTTATAATTTTTAATTTGATAAATAGAAGATCTGAATAAATAATAACAATATTATAATGAGCTCTTCAGCTCCAACAACAATGACTTTCTATCCCTCAAGGGACTTCACACCAGACTCAATTCTACACACCACAATAGATTTACACGGGCATTTTTGCCCATACTAAATGGCCTTAGTGACAAAAGGAGGTTGTAACCGTTCAAAGGCAAATGAGGTGTAACTCTTGCACTCTTTCCAGAAAAAATCTTAAGACTCTAAGTGGGATTATGGCCCAATGATACAGAGGCTAGGCCTATTCTACAGCGGGGTGGCTAAATGAGAAACATTAAATTCCAAAAGAGTGTTAAGAATGTTATAGTTTTAGAAACTTAAGTCACCCCATACGAAGCTGAATGGGAATCAACAAAGGGTAATCATTCTTTGTTCCCCTGCTTTACAGTTTTCCCAGTAGGGAATAGAACAGAGTCCTCAGACTGGCCGAAAATTCGACATTTAAACCACCAGATTTAGAAATTTTCATGAAATAAAATAGGTACCTACATGAGCTATCACGTGCTCATGAAAATTCTGGCATTACCTGGAGTTGCTCGGCCCGCGACCTTTGCCCCCTTAGCACACGCCACACTCAAATAACTGGAACAATGAAGAATACAATACGGCCCTAATGCGCCCAGCTTTTAGAGTATAATTGAGAGGAAGATTCCAGAACTATTTACTGATAGGCTGGATTCATGTACACACCCCCGATTTTAATTGTCTAGAGAAAATATTTACAAAATTTTGATAGGTTGATTGATATTGGAGAAGGAACCCGCAGAAGTGTTGACAACTGTGATACATGTACAAAACAATCTTCAAAAACTAAGGTTAGCAACTGTGAAAATACACGTTTAAAAAAAAATTAATTAGAGATCGCCCCACTAGCGGGAGCAATTAAACCGATGTTAGAGACATCTAACGGTTGGTGAAAACCCAAGAATCTTGCATAACATCAGTTCAAGTTCATTATATAGATGGCGTTATGGAAGGCGCGCAGTTTGACTGGCCGGAGAAGGTGGACCGCCGGTAAAATTATTATTATTATTATTATTATTATTATTATTATTATTATCATCATCATCATCTGTTTACCCTCCAGGTTCGGCTTCTCCCTCGGACTCAGCGAGGGATCCCACCTCTACCGCCTCAAGGGCAGTGTCCTGGAGTTTCAGACACTTGGTCGGGGATACAACTGGGGAGAATGACCAGTACCTCGCCCAGGCGGCCTCACCTGCTATGCTGAACAGGGGCCTTGTGGAGGGATGGGATGACTGGAAGGGATAGGCAACGAAGAGGGAAGGAAGCGGCCGTGGCCTTAAGTTAGGTACCATCCCGGCATTCGCCTGGAGGAGAAGTGGGAAACCACGGAAAACCACTTCCAGGATGGCTGAGGTGGGAATCGAACCCACCTCTACTCAGTTGACCTCCCGAGGCTGAGTGGACCCCGTTCCAGCCCTCATACCACTTTTCAAATTTCGTGGCAGAGCCGGGAATCGAACCCGGGCCTCCGGGGGTGGCAGCTAATCACGCTAACCACTACACCACAGAGGCGGACTATTATTATTATTATTATCATTATTATTATTATTATTATTATTATTATTATTATTATTATTATTATTATTATTATTATTATTATTATTATTATTATTATTGAAGTTTCTTAACCGTTTGTGTACTCGTGTTGGCCAGATCACAATTCTGTTTTTAGACTGAGATTTCACGTCAGAAGGTATGAAATGTATCTATGGTGAAGAATGGAGAGTGATGTATATATGTGAATCAAATTTTCGTCTTCATTTTCTGAAAAGGATTTGATACTTGCCTCTAATACATTTTCGACAAGAAACGTTGGATTGGTACATTAGGTTAATGCAGTGCATTTCTTTGTCTCCTCGGTAAATGTAGTTCAGTACACTATTTTACGGATCGACATTCGTTTACTATTTAAGTGGGTTCGTGATTCGAGTTAATCGACTTAATTATCATGTCGTTTTTGATAATTATGGCAATGATTCAGTCAACCCATTCCGAATTGTATTTTCCCCTAAAAGTGTCGGGTTAATCCAGGTTAATTTTGAACAGATGAGGGGAGACGCTCTCAGATTTGAAAAAACGACTGAGTAAAAGTTAAGGTTAATATCTAATCTTGATCATTATAGAAATGGTTTTCTATTTCAACTCAAAGTGAAATCCGGGATGATACTGAATATACAGATTACCCAGCTGTCCTTTCACCGAAATTTCCAGAACTGATTAACTATACGGTACCAGTATAGGCTCAAGACCCACATAGGTTGTCAGACAGTTAAGGCTACGGCCTCTGCCTTGTCAGCCCTATTAGCCATTTTACACCCGATCGTCACCGAAAACTTACGCATCAATTAGTGTGACTTAGTAAAAGAAGCATGTGAAGATAAACAAATATTCAAAGCTAATCTAGAAATAACATCAGGGAAATCAATCATCTAAAATTCTGGCTTCAAAATTATAATCCGCACCCGAAGAGGTATGTGAAAATTTGATCCCACACTGACAATTAGGAACATGGGAGAAATGTTTGACATTGAAAATGCTAATGTTATCAATGCTAAGAAGAATTAGACCACAAAAGCTTGAGAATTAACGTGAAGTGTTTCTGGTTAGTCTACATACAGGTGATACGATTTAAGAGAAGTTTCATTATTCAGACTTCGATAAGTCTTTGCAAAGTGCCGTAAATATAGAAAACAAATACAAAGAACTGTACATGATATTACGTTGTTCTTCCCATTGTAAACGAGAACATACCAGTTTCTTACTTATGGTAACTCCTCATCATCATCATCACGAAGTTGGTTCATTCCTCCCCGAGCGGGCCACCAGCTGAAGTAAGCAGCTCCTTGGCCAAGAGAAAAGGAATAAAGACACTGAAAAGCATGAAGCAGAAGAGTATGTGTGGTACATACGTAAAGGAATCAATTAGAGAGTCTGGCGCAGGGGAACCGCGACCCCACAAGGGGACCCACAGGGCAAACCCACACCGCACCCACCGGAGCAAACCCCTACTGGGATTCACTTTACTGAGGGATTGATTGGTTTATCTCGGGCGCGCAATATCGAAGAGGAATGAGTTCCAGCGAGTTACAAAAGTATTTACAAGTAGTGAGATGGAACAGTATGTGGGTTCAGGGTGGAGGGTATGTAAGGAGAAGGTTGGTAGTATTGGGACAGGAGGTAGTAGAGAGTGGTGGTGATATTAGTGACGGAGGTGGCAAGGAGACGGAGAAGTTCCAGTATCGGGAAGGGCGGTATGGAAGTTGGTTGTGGGGAAGCGAAAGTATGGACTGCTTGCGGAGGAGAGGTGGGTGGCCGGACTGATTGTAGAGGAGGAGGCGAGACAGTGGGAGGAGGGCGGCCAGAATGAGGCAAGGATCGCGAGTATTCCACGCGATGGTGCCGACGACGGAGACGAATCCCGGAGGTGACCAGCTGATGGACATCATCATCACAGGGGAGCTGTAGACGGACCATGAACGTTGGACCATGGGTGTTGTTGATACGGTACACACGTTGGGCTGGAACGCCTGCCGATTGGAGTTCGTTCATGATGTATTGCTCTGAGATGGCAGGGTCAACGCCGCGGACCACGCAACTCGGTGATGGGAGTTGTTGTTGGGTTGTCGTCATTTCAGTTGTTTGTCCTGCGGAGGTTGACTGGGCCGTGTTGGTGGTATCCGTAGAGTTGTCAAGATATTGCGAGGGACCAGATGGAGTGGTAGATATGGACATAATGGGGGAGGAGTGGCTAACGTGGTGGAGAGAGCAGTAGTAGACGTAGAACTCTGTGGAGAAGAACTGAAGGTAGAAGTAGTAGTAGTAGGGCTGGTGGTAGACGTAGTGGTGGTGGGGGTTGGTGGGGACTGCTGGGATATGCGAGGTGGATGAACGGTGACGGGGTTAGGCTCAAAGGACGTGGGTTCGAGAAGATGTGGAGGAGAAGGGAACACTTCACGTAGTTTTACCGCAATGGATAGACCGTTGGTGATGAAAGCTGCCGTCGTATCAGCATCTTGTAGAAAGAGCAGGACCTGCTTGGCGGGTGGATCGTGGATTTTAGGCCCAGCCTGAAGGCGAATGAACTTGAAGATTCCATAGTAGGAGAGAGCCGATGCAAGTTAGTGGTCGGTATATGCTGGGTCCACGTCCTCAATCATGCAGGTAAACATGGTGGAGTAGGAAGGCGACAGCCAACTAGGCGTCTGCCGATTTGTTTGTTCTTGGGCCGGCTGAGTCAGCGATGAGTAGGGGCCACCCAGCCGCAAAATGATGAGGCGTGACGTAGTGTTGGGTAACTCCTCCACAATGCATTGATAACTATCATTGGATATTATTCTATCACTGAAGGAGATAGTAACGATAGATGTTATATTTACAGTGAGATATGAGGAGCATATGTAGATAATATATCTTCTTGTAGTGCCTTCTCCACTACTGAACGTTGCCCACAATCACAGCGAAGTCTGCACGATGTTCGCCTGCCCTCATCAGTCTACTAGAATGTAGTCCTGTCCAGTCTCGTAAGTTCCTCAGCCAAGAATGTTTCCTGCCTTAATCAATTTTATCCTGCATGATCAGTTTTAGTAGGATGTGATTTACATTCCTCATAATATACTCAAGATAGGTAGTCTTTCTTTTCTTGATTGTACACATTAACATTCGTTCCCTCCTCATGCGTTTGAGCGCGGCAGCGGTTATGTGAATGATTGTGATCCACGAAATATCACTGTAACATTTGTCAGAAATGGAAGATAATTATTGATTTTACACAATTGGAGGTTAATTAAGAAATGCCGTCGTTACTAGCGAGAAATATGTATACGTACTTACGGGCTGTAAACAGGACTCCATTATGTTGCATTCCGCTGCTCGCGCCGTCTTTTGTTTCTTTCTTGAGGTCCAGGGCTGGCACCGATGAATGGGAGTGCTATATCTGTGAATTCTCATTATCTTTGTCCATATGTCTAGCGCGGGTATTTTGTTGAAAGAAAGGTAGCATGATCCTTGGTCCAATAAATCGTTTAATGAATCAGGCACATGAAGTGACAGCCCTTCAAATTACATCGACTGAGAAAAATCAATAAAACGACACCAAAGAACTTCAGTGAGCAAAGACATCACACACAACAGTGTTACATAAACAAAACACTTACGGAAGCGCTGCGACGTAGCAGAAATAGTAGTTGTAAGGCAGTAAAGTAGGTATGCTCAAAAATAAAGTATTTAGTATTATTTCTTGATCAACTTCCAATTTGAGACTTTATTTGAGTAAAATCAATTATTATCTTCCATTTGTGAAATATTACAGTGATATTTCGTGGATCACAATCATTCACGTCACCTGCGGCAGCATTGGAGACTTGGTCAGTCCACGAGATCGGAACACCCACATCTCGAAGGCATTTCTTTTCTTACTGGTGTTAGATTTCAGAGTCCATGTTTCAGTACAGTACAGAAGCACTGAGTATACACAGTATCTGATGAAGCTAGAATATATATGGGCTTGAAAACCAAAAGTACAGTGATATCCATACAGGCTGCGAAAGCCATTCCAGTAATGGAAAGCAAAGGCTTAAATTAAACGTTTCTGCCATAAATCACCGTTCTATAAAAGACAGCATTTTTTTTGCAACTTCCTTTACGTCGTACCGACACAGATAGGTCTTATGGCGACGATGGGTCAGGAACGGGCTAGGAGTGGGAAGGAAGCGGCCGTGGCCTTAATTAAGGTACAGCCCCAGCATTTGCCTGGTGTGAAAATGGGAAACCACGGAAAACCATCTTCAGGGCTGCCGATAGTGGGATTCGAACCTACTATCTTCCGAATACTGGATACTGGCCGCACTTAAGCGACTGCAGCTATCGAGCTCGGTATAAAAGGCAGCGTGGTTAAATATACCATATAGCCATCCACCCTTGACTCCAGTACTCAGCCGCGTGTTCACTTTTATTTAGACTGAATGTCTCTCACGGTTATATGGGTCCATCTGTAGCACACGTAGAAAGTAGTCAAACAAAGGTGTAAATGTTTGATGTACAGACGTATCATAAGCATGGCAACATATTTCTCATAAACACTTTCTTGTGTCAAAATACATGCCTCCTTTATTCTAGCGTTATGAATAATTTGAGATCAAGTCTTAATTATGTTGGTGATCTCAAGCCACGTTTCACTGATATTGAAGGTAAACGTGATAAACGGATGAAACCTGCTGGTTAAGTATTGAATTTCAAACTCTTAATTGGTGTTTTAATAAATCCAATGACAATAAATGTATATTCCCAAACACTAGTATGTATGAATGCCATTTAGAAATTGCCGTTATTACCCTCATTAATAATAGTTCATTCAACGTCTAGGAATTACGATCATTAACACTGGTACATGTGTGTGATATGTGTGTGATATGTGTGTGATATGTGTGTTGTTGTGACGGTACAGTTGTGGGTATATAAACATCAGGAGAGACTAGCAAGGTCTCTATTGAAACATCAAATCATGGCACTGCAACCTTAGCATTCGTTTTCTCGGTAGCATAGGCTATAGATGCAGTCTTTATATAATGCATTTTAGTAAAACATCTAACAGCATTTACAGAAACAACTCGCATTGTAAAGAAACGGGTAAATGTGAGTCGGACAAATCCTCAATTCTGAGCAGTCTTGTTAAATAAAGAATTGTATTGTTGACATTTCAAGAGCAGATGCGAGAACATAAAGACCGGTGTTAACTGTAATTGTTGAGTTCTCGGTGGTAAACCGTCCTTACAAAACAGTGACCTGAGTTCTAGCACTTGAGTCACCAGAGGTGCTGTGTGACTGGCTAGAAGCTGGGGAACCATTTCTCCTAGTTATTCGAAAATCAGCGCTTGTGAGTGCATTCTGCAATAAATCTTGTTGGTTCACTGGCCACTGTGGAGAAGACTAGCCGAGAAAGAGGAAAGTATAAGAAGAGGAAGGATGATATGATATTATTTCGGTTTTTTCTCCAAACCCTGTCATTCCGTTACTGCCTCCTGCATATTAACTCGATTTTTAAATATGTTGTTTAACATGCCTTATGGTGAAATAACAGGGTGAGGCGAAGATTTATCATGTGTACTCAGTGAGTAGGAAGCGAAGGAAGGGAGGAAGGAAGGAAGGAAGGAACACATACACACTGCTGTATATGTGCCCCGCGGGGATATAAATCTACTGTCCATTTTTGCGAGCGTAAAAGGCTACAAGAAGGAAGAAACGGGAGAGAGAGAGAAAGTAAAAAAAGAGCTAAGACTCCAGTATTACGGCGTGCCTTGCTCTATATTGCTACTTCTTCCATTTCTCCTTTTCCTTCCTTCTCTCGTACCATTTTCTGCTGTTGCAGTAATCGTGGACTCGAATCCCGTTTTTAACTGGGGAGTTATCACATCAAAATGTCCGCTGAAATGTTTGCTATGCGAAGTGCAGGACTAAGAAACCAAGTAGACAAACCAAACAAAAAAAGTTCATCCTCATTTCCATAAACAGATGAGATGTAAAATTCTAGACCACATTCTTCTCTCAGAGTTGAAAAAAAGCTTAATTTCGGATCAATGCTTGCTACAAATAAACTGTAGAATAATGGTATTAAAACACAACATCTGATCTTATGTGGCCGGTATGAGTGGCTGAGACGGTAAAAATTACTACCTGTCAAGTCCGATTCATTGGCTGAATGGGCAGCATACTGACCTTCGGTTCAAAGGGTCCCGGGTTCGATTCCCGGCCGGGTCGGAGATTTTAACCTGCATTGGTTAATTCCAGTGGCTCGGGGGCTGGGTGCTTGTGCTGTCCCCAACATCCCTGCAAGTCACACCACACACAACACTATTCTCCACCACAATAACACGCAGTTACTTCCACATGGCAGATGCCGCCCACCCTTATCGGAGGGTCTGCCTTACAAGGGCTGCACCCGGTTAGAAATAGCCACACGAAAAATCTACCTGTCAAAGTCCAAGGCGGTGAAATCGTTGCCGGCTTACTCCGGTGGTAGCTAATGGTGCTCAAATACACCAACCTCGTGTCGATAAATTTATCGGCACGTTAAGGAAATCCTGTAGGATAAAATCCGGCATCTTCGCGTCTCCAAAATCCATAAAATAGTTAAAGGGACGTTAAACCACTAAAATATGAAGAGCCAGGGGAAGAAAATAAGTAAGTCGTCTTATTTCAGAATTCAGAAAAATTAAATTTTACTGTCAAACCGTTAGTCTACTAGAAAACAAATAGAAAGTTACAAAATCATATGCTTGTATAAGTGAAGATCGAAATATAGTAAACTGAATTAAGCTTTGTTCGATGCCCAGTAGGCCTATATCACTGATAACTCGATTACGACAAGGTTTGATTACACTGTTTTATAAAGGTTCTATTTCTTTAATGAAAATACGAAATTCTAAAGTAATTTTCATTGCTAAATTCAAATCTGAAATAAGAATTGCGCTATCAGGGATTGTTTTCCATTAATCTGAACATTATATCATATGTGTGGTATCACTGTTTGCGGCAAATATGGTACATTTATTTGAAAAATGAAATAGTTGGCAACATTAACTTTACTATTTCTGATTCTTCTTCTGACATTGATGTTACTGTTCAGGTAGTGTAGCATGTTAAGCTCAAAATCACAGTGAGGACGCAACTATTTCTACCAATTTAAAAGGTATTTGGCTTCTTCAGATATACCAAGTGAGTGCTTCTGTCAATATTATCTTCCTATTTTATTTCTATTCGATATGTCTGTATGTCTGAAAAAGAAAAGCGAGCTTGAGTATGTTTCAAGAAAGTAACACAAAATTTCTTTGGAAGTAGAAGAGACCCTAAATATAAAGAGATTGTGAAAGAAATGGTCGAAGCTTATAAAGATTTAGGATGCAATATGTCCTTCAAAGTGTGTTTCATGGACTCGCATCCAGAATTCTTTCCAGAGAGTTGTTGTGATGTATCAGATGAGCATGGAAAAGGTTTTCATAAAGACATAGGTACCATGGAGAAAAGGCATGAAAGGAAATGGATACCCACAATGTTAACCGATTATTGCCCGAGTATAATTCGAGACACAAAGGGTGCTCAGTACAAAAGGAGGACATAAGACATTAAACTCTGTGGTGGCAAATTTATGTCCATATTTTCAATTTTTATAAACATTTATAAACATTCCGGTGAACGACTGTTAAAAAATGAGAACATTGTGTGAGCACTTCAGCTATCACCTTCTATTACTATCCTAATGTTTATAGTCACCTTAATTTAATTTCTGTCAGTATGTCTATGGCCCTAATTCTTTTTTTTGCTATCTAGTTACGTCGCACCGACGATGGGACAGGAAAGGCAGAGCAATGGGAAGGAATTGGCCGTGACCTTAATTAAGGTACAGCTCCAGCATTTGCCTGGTGTGAAAATGGGAAACCACGGAAAACCATCTTCAGGGCTGCCGACAGTGGGGTTCGAACCCACTATCTTCCGGATACGAGCTCACAGCTGCGCGGTCCTAACCGCATGGCCAACTCACGGTGACCCTAAATTAAAGCTATATATAATGGTATTAAAATATTAAAAGAAATTAAAATTCGTACCCTTTTACTTAAAATGTCTATAAGAATCACACTTTTTCCTCGAGAAATTGGACTTTTTTTGTAGAACAGTGTTACCCTTCATGTATTTTATTATTATTATTATTATTATTATTATTATTATTATTATTATTATTATTATTATTATTGCTTATTATGTGTCACGACGGTATTTCTGCAAACCCGAGCTATTTATAATAATCCAAAAGCCAAACCAAACCCCATGGTGCAACAGCCCCTAAGGGCCATGGCCTACCAAGCGACCGCTGCTCAGCTCGAAGGCCTGCAGATTACGAGGTGTCGTGTGGTCAGCACGACGGATCCTCTCAGCCGTTATTCTTGGCTTTAGAGACATTGTCAGACAGCTCCTCAATTGTAATCACGTAGGCTGAGTGAACCTCGAATCAGCCCTCAGATGCAGGTAAAAGTCCCTGACCTGGCCGGCAATCGAACCCGTGGCCTCAGGATAAGAGTCAGGCACGCTATCCCTGCACCGCGGTGCCAGCATTTCTAATACTCAGATCACATATTCAGTGAGTAACGATAGTAGTAATAATGGTGTGTGACCTCCGAAGGGGCGCGGTGCACGTCTTTCCATTATATGCCCTATGCGTATCTGCGCATCTGTGAGGATAGGGCACAACCTAAGATGAAATTCTGATGTTCAATAAGGCACAACCACTCTGCACTTGATCTAGAGGAATTAACAAATTAAATTTTAAAATCTGCCTACCCAGCAGGGAATTAACCCGAGACCCCGTTGGACAAGAGGCCAGCATGATAACCATTTAGCCATTGAGCTGGACTGTAACGATACGTATAAGCCTATATGGCTTTACTAAATCTGAAGAAAGAAGGAAAAACATTTCAATTAGTTTACTTCTTAGGTTCGTAGGTAGGAATCATAAATATAAGGAAATTTTTTGTATGATATTAACTCCACACACCACCAAATGGTACACCCACTCCTTCACGATAGGTACAAAATACATCTGGAACTCGATACCTGACGAGTTACGGAGCCTGACGCTCACCTCGTCAAAAATCAATATCAGCGCAAGAAATATTTACTTTCATATTAGGGAACTACATTCTTCTGATTATTACTTCTTCTTAATCTGCTTTCCGTCCAGGGTCGGTTTTTCCCTCGGACTCAGCGAGGAATCCCACCTCTACCGCCTCAAGGGCAGTGTCCTGGAGCTTCAGACTCTGGGTCGGGGGATACAACTAGGGAGGATGACCAGTACCTCGCCCAGGCGGCCTCACCTGCTATGCTGAACAGGGGCCTTGTGGAGGGATGGGAAGATAGGATGGGGCAGGCAAGGAAGAGAGAAGGAAGCGGCCGTGGCCTCAGTCAGGTACCATCCCGGCATTTGCCTGGAAGAGAAGTGGGAAACCACGGAAAACCACTTCCAGGATGGCTGAGGTGGGTTTCGAACCCACCTCTACTCAGTTGACCTCCCGAGGCTGAGTGGACCCCGTTCCAGCCCTCGTACCACTTTTCAAATTTCGTGGCAGAGCCGGGAATCGAACCCGGACCTCCGGGGTGGCAGCTAATCACGCTAACCACTACACCACAGAGGCGGACTGATTATTACTTCGGTTTAAATTATTATTATTATTATTATTATTATTATTATTATTATTATTATTATTATTATTATTATTATTATTATTTTTCTAGGGGCTTTACGTCGCACCGACACGGATAGGTCTTATGGCGACAATAGGATAGGAAAGGCCTAGGAGTTGGAAGGAAGCGGCCGTGGCCTTAATTAAGGTACAGCCCCAGCATTTGCCTGGTGTGAAAATGGGAAATCACGGAAAACCATCTTCAGGGCTGCCGATAGTGGGATTCGAACCTACTATCTCCCGGATGCAAGCTCACAGCCGCGCGCCTCTACGCGCACGGCCAACTCGTCCGGTATTATTATTATTATTATTATTATTATTATTATTATTATTATTATTATTATTATTATTATTAATTATTGCTATTATTATTATTTGTTCGTATAAGCCTAATAAGGAGCACGTTCTGTCTTCTCTGGGCTTTGATCTTTGCTCAGTGCTCCTTCATTCGTTGCCGGTGTTGCCCACGTCTTTCCCGTCGTCAACTTTGGCCTTTCTTGAAAACTCTGCTGGTCTTTTAGTATCCTCCTCGGTAGGTTGCGTTCTTATATATCGTAATAAGTGATCCCTCATCTCATGCAGGTCCCTTTCCATCTCCCTGAACCAAGTTGGCTGGGTCTTCTTACCTTTAAAATAGGTAAAGATCAGGTTCGATAATCGTGTGTGTTCCATTCATAGCAATTGGCCATAAAATGCAATTCCCCCTCTCAGCATGATATCAGAGATTTTAAATTATTGTTATTATTATTGTTACATCAATTTAGGAAGGCTCGGCTTTTGCCGGTAAGATAATGGGCTGACTCAGCCTAAGCAAGGAGTCACCCTCTTGATTATGAAACAACTATAGGTGCATATATCTACTAGTATTTACAACAGAAATAATTACAACATATAAATTTATACAATAAACATGCACAGATGATGTCGCTAAACAACTTCTTATCTCCCCAATTTGCGAATCTGTTCTTCAGTACTCTATTACTGGAACTGCGGCCTGGAACTTCATGCTGTTTGGCGTAAGTCAGAGAAAAAGTCGTTCCTAGAACTTTCTGACAATGTGGCAGGTGCTCAGGAGGGTGGCTTTCTGTAGTTCAACGTATGTGTGATGATCCAGGTTTAATGCGGCCAGAGAACTGTGCAAGCTTTTTGGAATAACACCGCTACATGATATTGCTATTGGAAGTGTGGTGACTGATTCTAGTTTCCACAGGCGTTGTATTTCTATTGCCAATTCTGTGTAATTTGACATCTTTTTGGCTATTGTTCTTTTCAGTTTGGAGGAGTTTGGACAAGTAATTTATATAAGGGATGAGGATCTTTTAGATTTATCGATTACAATAATATATGGTCTATAGTTGCTGAGCGTGACATCGGTTATGACAACAAGTCATAACTGTTGGATCATTCATTATGAATCTACGGTAGTTCCGTGTAGCAATTACTTGATCCTGGATGGCCAGAACAAATCCTTCTATTTCTGAGAAAAGACCAGAGTAGGTCAACCAAGCGTGTGACGCAGGTTTGTCGATGTGAGGCTGATCCATTTCGTGGGTGTATTTCCCATGAAGAGGTCTTTGCTTCCACGTGGCCATATTCATCTCCTTTCTTGGTGGGGTAGAAACAGGCATTTCCGGCGACGCCAGCCTAAAAGGTTTATATCAGCTCTGCAGACAGCTTGATGAAGACACGATGTTTCAGCTCTCGAGTGGAAATATTCTCTTATTTGATATCATATTGTTGTGTAAATTGACAATGGATAAGAAGCCCCTGCCACCTTCTGATCTCGGGAGTGTAAGACGTTCACTTGCTGATTCACGATGATGCATATGGTACCGGGTGAGTGAAACTGCTGTTTTCATTTGTAACTGCTGAAGTTCAGTTTAGGTCCATTTTATGACACCAAAGGAGTATGTGAACAGTGGTACGGCGTACGTATTGACTGCTTTGGTAAGGTGTTTAGCTGCCAGTTTTGATGATAGTGCTTTGTTGAGACGTGTTATGTATTGCTGCGTGAAATTTCTCTTGATGTCGGCATGTTTCATACGAGTGCTCTGATGAAAACCGAGGTAATTGTACATTTCATCTTCCTCCAGCTGTTGTATGGATTCGTCGCTTAAACTAGAAGGCGTCCCTCGTGCTGAGTAGGATCCTCTGATGACAGTTTGGGTTCTGCATTTATCCAATTCAACCCGCAAGCCTATATCTGAAGAAAACATCTTGGTAATTGAGAAGAGATGTTGGAGATGGGGTTTGTAGAGGCATACAGCTTAATGTCATCCATATAGAGTAGGTGGCTGAATTTTAATAGCTCTTCTCGCTTATTCTCAATGCTAAATCAATACCCACTTGTGTTCAACAGGTAGGATAGTGGATTTAATGCCATGTAGCACCACAATGGACTCAGTGAATCCCCTTGGATGATTCGTCGTCGTATTGGTATGGGTCTTGTTGCAACACTGCAGTTTCTCAGAGAAACGTGAAGTGAGGTGTTCCTGACAGTCCTTACCGTCTTCAGGAAGAGAATGAGGGGTCAACTTTATGTAGTTTCAGAACATGTATGAGCCAAGTGTGTGGAACTGAATCAAAGGCATTTTCCTGCTGCTGCTGCTTGTTTTAAGGGGCCTAACATCGAAGGTCATCGGCCCGACCAAAGGCATTTTGATAGTCAGTGAGGCACGTGTATAGTTTCCTGGATTTATGGTGTGCTTGCTCCGGGACCACAGTATCGATAATCAGTTGCTCCTTGCAACTCTTGGTATTTTTCTTGCAACCCTTTTTCTCCTCGGCAATGACGTGGTTTTCCTAGCAGTGTTTCAGAATTCTCTTGCCTATCATAGATGTAAATATCTTATATAGAGTAGATAGACATGTTATAGACCGATACTTCACTGGATTTCGCAGATCATTACCTTTTGGTTTCAGATATGTGATGCCAGTGCACAAGAAAGCTGGGAATGATGCCGGGTTGTCTAAAAATTTATGTAAATATTGAGTCAGGAGGAAATGAGTACACGTAAATTTATTGTAGTAATAATTGTGTGTACGATCAAAGCCTGGGGCCTTCCAGTTCTGCAGTTTCTTGATGCTCTGTTGTATTTCTTCGATCTCAACAGCCTTGGTTGCCATATGCTTCACTTCATTAGTTCTATCTTTCAGTTCCCTGATCCAATGGGCTTCAGCATTGTGCTCTATTGAGTAGGACCATACTCCCGACCAATAGCTGCGAATTTCTTCCTCGCTGGGTGTATTTCCATCTTGTGCTGCATCTTGTGTTCTCTCGTTCAGATTGTTGTAGAACTGTTTCTCATTTGTTTCGAATATTGTGTTCTGTGATTTTCTATCCGTAGTTTTTTGGTATCTTTGGAGGTGTTTGGATAATGCGGCGAAATTATGCTTCATTGTTTTGAGGGTTTCTTGTTGTACTGTGCTTTCAGGTTCCTCCAGACTCTGCCTCTGATTTTCATAATTCGATTATTATTATTATTATTATTATTATTATTATTATTATTATTATTATTATTATTATTATTATTATTATTATTATTATTATTAAATCACTGGTATAAACACGTGTGAACAATGGTTGGGGATGATTGGAAGTGGGGAGGATAAAGGCTGAATTAAGAATGAACTTGATAGATGAATCTGTGTGTTTGAAGTTACTTCGGTGATGTAGACTTGTGAGGCGAATAGAGGAGGCTAGGTTTCCTTCGGGAATGATGGACACAACCATGGAGGTTAAGAGAAGCAGAGGAATATCAAGGTGACGATGGTTAGATTCAGTTTGTAATGGATCATATATAAAGTGTGTGGAACTAAGCGAAGCAGCAGAGCTAGTTGCAAATGGACGATTCTGAAGACGGTTAGCTATTTTAGAGAAGCGTTACTAGCGTCATAGTATGCAGACTGAATGCAACCGAGGATTCTAGGACTTCGGAATTTGGAAACTCGTGCAGGTTCTATGACGTTATTAAAAGTGGTGTTCTTGCTGAAGGAACCTTCTCCCTTCACATCTGTAAGTTAATGTTTAAACTTGTAAATTGTAAACAATACTAGATCGTTCCAGTAGAGAATTTAAAGACTCCTTCAATAGGAGAACTGTCATGGTCAGGAGAGAGATATTTCTACAGTACACAAATTGTATATACTTGTATATATTTAGAGGAAGCTAGTAGAGGAGTATTAATCTGAACAACTCACTTTCTATGTCCACAAATTACCCTCTTGAAGTAAACCCTCTTAAATGCAACTTTGAGTCACCTGACAGGTGACCTGATCATCCACTGAGAAGACTCACCCCAAGGTGAGGATACGACATTATTCTATAGGCCAAGGCAGTGATAGTAGACTGTGCACATTAAAGAAGCCATACGTTGGCACGACAGGATGTCATGTGACGATGATACCGATTATGCCTAGGTAGGTGGTGAAATCCCGGCTGGACATCGCACTAGACTTGTGACGTTGTGGTAAAGAAATTGGACCCAGCTCACAAACATCCCTGTAACTTCTACTTAACGCTGGGTATTGTGGATAATTGACCCTCCACACTTTCGAGTACCGTCATGCCATATATCTTCTTAATTCTCAATCCTAAGATTGGTTGGCAGTAATTCGTCTTCTCCACTCTTCTCTGTAGTCCGCTAATCTCTTCATTTCCACATATGAGCCTGCTCCTACGTCATCTCTGATCTGTCTTCCATATTGCAGTCTAGGTCTTCCTCTTCCTCTTTTACCTTGAATCATTCCTTCCATGACTTTAACTATGAAATCATTGTGCCTATAGAGATGGCCAATTAATTGGTCTCTTCTCTTTCTTATTGTTGCTAAAAAGGATCTTTTTTCATCTATACGACGATGTCTTATTGTTTTTATTGGTGATGATGATCTTTAGGTCCAATCCAATACAAAGTCTTCACTCCTCATCGTAAGAAGGTGAGGCGAGACATCTAAAGAGGAAAACCATCTGGCTAGGTACTTAGCTTTCTACACGGTCACTTCTTCCCTCGGAAATTACCTGGCAATCTTTTCAATTGTAGGCTGAGTACAGTAGGCTATATCCCTATCGATAAGTATAAGTGAAGAATACGAGTTTTCATAAATACACTGACTGACAGTGACAATGCAACACCAAGGAGGAGTGGTTCGAAAGGGATGAAAGTTGGGGAAAAAACAGAGACGGCACGGACGAATAATTGATGTTTATTTCAAACCGATATGCAGGTTACACAATGCGCACGGCATCGGCTCAGTAGGATGTAGGACCACCGCGAGCGGCGATGCACGCAGAAACACGTCGAGGTACAGAGTCAATAAGAGTGCGGATGGTGTCCTGAGGGATGGTTCTCCATTCTCTGTCAACCATTTGCCACAGTTGGTCGTCCGTACGAGGCTGGGGCAGAGTTTGCAAACGGCGTCCAATGAGATCCCACACGTGTTCGATTGGTGAGAGATTCGGAGAGTACGCTGGCCACGGAAGCATCTGTACACCTCGTAGAGCCTGTTGGGAGATGCGAGCAGTGTGTGGGCTGAAACAGAGCATTGGGCAGCCCCTGAAGGTACGGGAGTGCCACCGGCCGCAGCACATGCTGCACGTAGCGGTGGACATTTAACGTGTCTTGAATACGCACTAGAGGTGACGTGGAATCATACGCAATAGCGCCCCAAACCATGATGCCGCGTTGTCTAGCGGTAGGGCGCTCCACAGTTACTGTCGGATTTGACCTTTCTCCACGCCGACGACACACTCGTCTGCGGTGACTATCACTGACAGAACAGAAGCGTGACTCATCGGAGAACACGACGTTCCGCCATTCCCTCATCCAAGTCGCTCTAGCCCGGCACCATGCCAGGCGTGCACGTCTATGCTGTGGAGTCAATGGTAGTCTTCTGAGCGGACGCCGGGAGTGCAGGCCTCCTTCAACCAATCGACGGGAAATTGTTCTGGTCGATATTGGAACAGCCAGGGTGTCTTGCACATGCTGAAGAATGGCGGTTAACGTGGCGTGCGGGGCTGCCACCGCTTGGCGGCGGATGCGCCGATCCTCGCGTGCTGACGTCACTCGGGCTGCGCCTGGACCCCTCGCACGTGCCACATGTCCCTGCGCCAACCATCTTCGCCACAGGCGCTGCACCGTGGACACATCCCTATGGGTATCGGCTGCGATTTGACGAAGCGACCAACCTGCCCTTCTCAGCCCGATCACCATACCCCTCGTAAAGTCGTCTGTCTGCTGGAAATGCCTCCGTTGACGGCGGCCTGGCATTCTTAGCTATACACGTGTCCTGTGGCACACGACAACACGTTCTACAATGACTGTCGGCTGAGAAATCACGGTACGAAGTGGGCCATTCGCCAACGCCGTGTCCCATTTATCGTTCGCTACGTGCGCAGCACAGCGGCGCATTTCGCATCATGAGCATACCTCAGTGACGTCAGTCTACCCTGCAATTGGCATAAAGTTCTGACCACTCCTTCTTGGTGTTGCATTTGCTCTGTCAATCAGTGTATTTTGTTTCCTTTTTAACTGAATCTCCTACCAATGTTGCTTTTATTCACAATAACTGTTGTGAAACCGTCGTTTACGATTCAGTGTTTGTAAATGGAGCAGAAAAAATGAGTGGCTGCAGAACAGGCAAAGAGCGTCTCAATCAACAACAACAGACAGTTATTGTTGATATGTTGTGAAGATTAGCATATTGAAGGTTTAAAATTTGGCTTTTTTTAGTCACACCGACACAGATAGGTCTTATGACGACGATGGAATAGGAAAGGCCTAGGAGTTGGAAGAAAGCGGCCGTGGCCTTAATTAAGGTACAGGCTGGTGTGAAAATGGGAAACCACGGAAAACCATCTTCAGGGCTGCCGACAGTGGGATTCGAACCCACTATCTCCCGGATGCAAGCTCACAGCCGCACGCCTCTAATCGCACGACCAACTCGCCCGGTAACTTTGCTTTCGTCCACCTGGCGGCTTCCAACGCCCCCTCCCCCTTGTAATTCTTTTCTCCCCCATTTTTGGAGTGATCAATCTTTCACGATGTTCTTCTCATAATTATCCCCCTGGTCAACAGGGCCTAATGGCCACGCGGTTTTTCAGCTTATAAAAATTATCACCACGATGGGGTAGGACGGGCCTCCCAGAGAGTGAAGCTCTCTTTAAGGCCAGGAGATGCGTTATGATGACTTGAGTTGCGGGGAGAGGTGCGAGCTGAGCGGCCGTGGCCTATACTGTCACGGCATTCGCCTTAGTGAGGAGAATGGAAAACCACGGGAAATCCTGGACTGTTCCAACGCCTCCCGAATGCAGAGCTCTGTTTCAAGCCATAGCTGCTCTATGCAACTGAAACAATTGGAGTTTACAGAGCATACATTTTATTAAATCGTAAATCGAGACTACGAAAGTATGGAAGGGAACCGGCTAACTTGATATTTAATGCTTACTTAGTTCACAGTCATGTCCTGGTTTAAAATATTGGTATGACATACATTTACTCCGCTTTCTGTATGACCCCATGTCGCTTTTGCTGTGGGTGAAGAAGAGTGGGACCGAGGGACTTGGCCACGCGGTTAGGGGCGCGCAGCTATGAGCTTGCATTCTGGAGATAGTGGGTTTGAACCCCAGTAGGGGCTGACCTGAGGGTGGTTTTCCAAGGTTTCCCTCTTTCACACCAGGCAAATGCTGGGCCTGTACCTTAATTAAGCCCACGGTTGCTTCCTTCCCACTCTCATCCCTTTCCTACCCCATAGGCTCCACAATACCTGTGTCATTGCGACGCAAAGCAACTTATTTAAAAAAAAAGTAGGGTTTATGTCCTAGGAGTTACTGACCTTAGATCTTGACGGACCACCTGATTTGCATGCAACTTGTCTCGTTCAACACGTTTTGAATATAAAATGCTATCCCAAACAGTACTTACGGGATGTATACCGTGCTGAAAATAAGATATGAAGGGATTATAGAATACATATAACAGAGAGAAGACTAGTAGAGAGAGTCGTACTGGCACAAACTTGTCTAAGTTGATACTTCAGTAATATTCTAGCGCCTGCATGTAGTTTACCCGCTGTGCACAAATCACGGTGACCAAAGCATTACAAACTCCGGGTTTATGATGCAGGAACGTGACCTGAAATACTTGGACACGACAGTAAATATAAACGGATAGAATTATCCAGGCGGTAAAGTGCAGTTCACGTACGGCATGCGATATTAGTAAAAGGATATGACCATAAGCTCTTCGTTACTCATGATATCTATGCTTCTTAGTGGTCTAGCGCAACGGCGAGGTTGGGGAACAGTAATACATCGTAACATGTTCATGGCTGCTACTTTATTTGTACTGGAAAATATTGCGTTTAACTCAGTTACTTTCATGCTTCAGAAAATCGGTCAACATGAACAGCTTGTGTTAATAAAAACAGCCTAACTTATGTCTTGAGTTATCGCCTTCCTCTCTTCTATAACAACTTTGCAGGTGTCGTGGGTGCGAATCTATGCATTCTTCATTGCGTGATTCTGTGGTGGTTGGATGTGTAGTGTGTGTTGAGTTGAGTGTTGGATCATGAAAGTATTTTGGAAGAAACGAACACTCAGTTGCAACCCTGTGACTGGTGGCGTTAGTACACACCCATAGTATCATCTGGGTGTCATAAGAGGAGACTCTGTGGTCTCTAAACTTAGAAGTGTGGGTTGGCGACCACGATATCCTAGCTGAGTCCGTTTATTTCTTCCAGTTACTTATGTCGTGACTTATTTTTTTCTAACTGACCTCGGTTCTTCAACTCTCTTCTGACCCCGGCGGTATTAGGTTCGTGAGGTTAAGCCATCCTTTCATTATCACGCCCTTCTTGGCCCTTCTCTTTCTTCTGACGATGCCTTCAATTTTCATAAAAATCAGTCATCAATAAATCATCAATGATTTGCATATACTGCTGTTACCCATGTGGCGGATTCCCTATCGATTGTTTGCTTAGCCTTTTCTTAAATAACTTAAAACAACTTTGAGATTTATTGAACATTTTCTTTGGTAAATTATTGCAATCTCTAACTAATCCTCCTATAAACGAATATTTGCCCCAATTTTTCCCCTTGAATTCCAACTTTATTTTCATATGACGGTCTTTCCCACATTTAAAAGCTCCGATTAAGTTTATTCCTTTACTAATGTCAGTCCTCACCATCTCTCCACTGACAGCACGGAACATACTGCTTAGTCTAGCAGCCCGTCTCCTTACTCTTAGGGAGTGTCAAACCACCTCCTCCTCCTCTGATTACTAACAATAGAGGATCATTGTACTTCCACCACAACCAGTCCCAGAATCAATGGAATCAACCAGACTCGACTGAAATCCCCAACCCGGTCGCAAATATAAGCCGGGACATCTAACTGAAGATCTCGACACTGGCCATTCAGCCAAAGAGTTTCATATCCGCGTAATGATGATAATAACAATGACAATAATATATCTAACCTTCTGGCCTTCTGACCCTAACTTGGCAGGTTCGATCCTGGCTCAGTCCAGTGCTATTTGAAGGTGCCCAAATACGTCAGCGGGACTAAATTTCGGCACCAAGCATCTCAGAAAACCGTAAAAACAGTTAGTGGGTCGAAAAATCTATTATTATTATTATTATTATTATTATTATTATTATTATTATTATTATTATTATTATTAAAATACTCTAAGCCTTAATAGACGCCCTATAACTACAATTTATTCCGAAAATTAATTATTTAATATAATAGTGAATATATTTCCACACTTTCCTGACACTCGAACACACTTAAATGCCAACTGACTGCACTAGGATTCGGTTTTGAAATCTTACGCGTCAGAGTTGAGTGCCCAACCAAACTATGTTGTGCTGGTGGCTGAAAGAATATTTCAAATTTTGAAAATTTCCACAGTAATGAGTTTTATTCCATTGTAGTATTTCCGGCCCCTATTGTCAAGGGCGTAACCGGAAAAATTTCAGCTAAGAAAGCTGAGAGGAAATTGCAACAAAATTACTTAAGTTTAATCCTATTATCTGTGAAATGAATATGTAGAGGGGTGTTCACAAATCAGTGAAAGAAACCAGCAAAATCACCTCCGCATACTGTAGGTCATGAAGATCCCTGGAGGAAGCGAAGTGAAGGCTATTTGGAGTGTCCGTATGAAGTGGGTCAGAGTTATCAAATCTATATCCAGCCACCGTTATCCCCATAAATTAACCTGATAGACATCTCTGTTGCAGGCTGACTGACCCCCGAGGGCCAGAATGGGATGTCTCGTTTTTTCAAGTTTCCACTTCCCGATGGGAAATCTATCTCACTTCCCTCCAGGTGTACTGCAAGGCTAGACAGTCGTTCATAAGTCGGTCGGCCAGCAGTAATTATTGTTCTCAGCTTACAAATACTGGACATGCCCGCATGCTATTGAAGTTCCGCAGGGTCGTCATAGCCGAGTGTCACAGTCACCAGTTTCTCGCTAATGTTGCCGTGGTTCAAATCACTGCATATATATATATATATATATATATATATTACTTAAGTTGAAATGAATTTTCACTTCCCCATGATTCGGATTCCGCATAAGGCTCCAAGTCCCGTAGCTATGATAGATATATCTACAGCCACGAAAAACTACAGGTGTTTTTAAAACTTAAGTTGTACGTTCATTACACAGGTAAACCGTTCCCCTAATATAACACAACTTCTTCTTCTTATAATTATTATTCTTATTTTCTTCTTCTTATTCTTCTTCTCCTTCTTGTATCATATCCTCAGTGGATGTCGGCCGTGATCAGGGCGGACCGTTTCTTATTCTCAGCAACTTGGAAAAGAGTGGGGGTATTGAATTCATACCATTCTTCCGTAGCCATGATATTCTCCTTCTTCCTCTACTTCACCTTCCTTCAATTTTACCTTGTAAGATAAGCTGCATGAGTCTATATTTATCACTTCGAATGATATGGCCAAACTAATGTAGTCAAGTTTCTTCTTTTATATATTGTGCAAGACCTGTAGATCTTTGTTTCAGGCGTTGGAGTACTTCAGTGTTACGCATTCCGTCAACCCATGATATTCTGAGCAGGCATCGAAAGCACCACATCTCAAAGGATCGAAGGTTTTTTGGTTGTGTTCTCTGTTAGGGTCCAAGGCTCGACAAAAAATACGTAACACCGAAGTAAGCGTAGACGGGAATTGATCTTGAAGTCCCTGTTACAGAGAAATTTGCTCATTTTCTTGAATGCAGTCCTTGTATGTTCAATCCCTGACCTAATTTCAACAGCATTGTTCCAGCTGTGATCAAGTACGCTGCCGAGATACTTAAAGCTTTGCTCCAATGATGTGCCAGCTACTGTAAAGTTAACAGGTTGAATGACAGTTAAGGGATGGTTCCCCTGTGCTTCCATGACAAGAGTCTGACTTCCGGTTAAATTAAAAGCACGTTAGGAAGTCAATTCAATAAAATTTATTAATTTGATTATATTTGATCCTATTCGAATAGCTCTTTACAATGATACCAAAAACGTCAATGAATCAAAATTATTTGGTAAACTTCGACATTTTATTCAACATGAAATTTCTGCCCTAATTGTTCTAAGTTCACTACAATGTACCATTATATCGGGTGTAAGGTTCTTAATTAAATCATGAAAACATCATAAGTCAGAATTGTTTTCAGAAGTCGAAAAGAAGTAAATTAAGAAATGTCCACATTTTTTAACCCCACGTAGCTGTGTCCTTAAGGACCGTACTCTAACCATTATGATACCCTAATGTCGGACTCTGAAAGAGGTTTCTAGCGGTACCCCACTTGCGGAGTCGGAATAGATAATTAGATGGTCAAATTACCAATGTCCCAAGAACAATTTCAGTTGAAAATTTTGGTCTCCTCCCTTTCCCTTATTTTTTTTCTAGATTCCGAACCTTTTGTTTTGCAAATGCGAGGCAACAAAGTCTCTTTCCTTAGGCTCTCTAAATACTTTGATTTGTCATTTGGTTTCAGAGTTATTAATCGCTGATAAAATCTTGCATCTTTAATCGTCTTTTTCTAAAGCCTTCTCCCCGCAATCCGCACCCCATACACACATACACTTTCCACACACGTATTGGACTGAACAACTGGGGTTGTACGGATAAAATGATTAGACGCCGTGCAATGGCACGCAATGTGACGGCGAAGATAACGAAGATCTGGAAAGACAGAGTCATCACTAAAGTTGCCGGTTACTTGCAGGCAGGAACATTTGCGGTCACTGAGATAAACTTTTTCCAATCACAGAAATTCCTCAACAGTCACAGGAGACTTGCGGTCATTGCAGCAGGAGGTGGGCCTCATTAGCTTAATCTCGGGATATTCCCGCTAACCTGCCTGGGATCCTGCTCATTCGTTCTAGATTAACAATATGGATAAATTATGATGGGAATCAGCATTTTAAAACATATAATTTACTGTCGACCAGTTATGATTTGTACTCAAGTTTAGAGGTTATTCATTGAATAATAATTAAGCCTACAGAAAATCCAATGATGCCATTTTCCTCCCTTCTTTTCAATTAAATTGTATGTTAGGTTTTATCTCAGGTGGAACGCAAAAAGTATCCGTTTTCAAACATGTTTCAACCATGCGTCAATTTAAAGACATTATTACTCAAAAACCCGTGATCTGAGCCCAGGCAGGTTAGCGGGAATGCCCCAAGATTAAGCTAATGAATCTCACGTCGTGCTGGATTGATAGCAAATCTCTTGTGACTGCTGGGGAACATCTGTGAGTGGCCACAAATATATCTCAGTGTCCGCGAATGTCCGTACATCATCACTAATAACACCATACTCAGGCTGGTAAATGCTCTGGTTTTCCCCATCGCCACATACGTAGCTGCAACCTGGACAATTCGTTAAGCTGACAGGAAAGATTGGGTTATGTGTGTTGAATGCGGACACAAAATATTAGAGGAGAGTACCAGCTCGATTCAGGGTTTTCCTTTCCACCCGTTTTCCACCCTTCTTCGTTCAAAAAACGTATGTTGTAAGTACGAGTGTATTATGAGCAGTACGGTATGTATTCAAAATTTTGACAAATCTTATTGATGATAAATAATTATAACCTTAAATTAATACGTAAATAATTAGTAGTAAAAATGACAAACTTCTTAAAAAGGGCAAACAGTCATTCTGACAAAGCAAAAAGTGCTAATTACGGGATTAAATCTTCATTATTTTAAAGGCCAAATACGATTAACCGTGCGGGTTCATGGCGTCCGTGAGTCTTCCGAATACCTCCCGCGGAGCAACACAGTGGGCCTACCTCAAAAATAAGCGAGGTGCTCTAAAAAAAGGGGCACACAGTCCCGGTTGGTGCTAACAGTGAATCTTTGCGCACTTGCACTAGTAATAAAAGTAAAAATGAAATGAAATGGCGTATGACTTTCAGTGCCGGGAGTGTCCGAGGACAAGTTCGGCTCGCCAGATGCAGGTCTTTTGATTTGACGTCCGTAGGCGACCTGCGTGTTGTGATGAGGATGAAATGATGATGAAGACAACACATACACCCAGCCCCGTGCCAGCGAAATTAACCAATGATGTTTAAAGTTCCCGACCCTGCCGGGAATCGAATCCGGGACCCCTGTGGCCAAAGGCCGACGCGCTAACCATTTAGCCATGGAGCCGGACATTTCTATCAATGTTTCTTATTAAACCGTCCCAGAACGATGAAACTGTGCGAGGCTTGGCTTCGAAAAGTAAACTCTTTATCCCTCCCTCTGCCACATCATAGAATAGCTTCAGGCTGAAGAGACTGAAATAAAGGAGAAATGTAGGAAGAAACTGAGCACTCAGCGGTTAAAAAGAAAATAAAATAAAATATATTCAAGTAGAAAGAAAAACTCTCTTATTATGTATAATTATATGAAAATTATCAATTTGACGACAATATTGTCCGCTACCTGCGGGCTATAAACCATAACGTAGGAGGTCTTATAGAGAAAAACATAATATTCAATCTAAGAAATGTCATCTTGAAATAAACTATTGAACATTAGTATTGTGAATTTCTTCGATACTAAAGATTATAGAAAGGTAAGGTAATATTGTTACATTAATCATGAATTCTTAATCAATAATTCTTTTACAAATTTTTTACGGCGCATCGACATAGAAATATCTTATGACTACGATGGGATAAGAAAGAACTACGCATGGAAAAGGATAGGCCGTAGCTTTAATTAAGATATATCCCCAGCATCTCCTTTGTGTGAAAATCGGAAACTGCGAAAAACCATGTTCAGGGATGCCAACAGTGGGGTTCGAACCGACTACCTCCCGAATTCAAGCTCACCGCTGTGCGCCCCTGACCACACGCCCAAATCGCTTGGTAATCTTGAACTTGAACAGTGATAATAATACTGCATGTGACCAATTTAAACAGTGACAATAACGCTACAGTACAGGTGACCATCGTAACTTAAGACTTACGTAACAGTAGCTGTTACCCACGGCTTCGCTCGCAAAGAATGCGTAATTTAATAAAAATTAATTGTTCCTCGGTACTGGACTAAGACATTATCTGAAAATCCCTCAAGTGTAAAAACTCACCGAAAACTTTTCATTTACCCCAGAACCTCTTTGTAAACGTCGTTTGTGGCATTACCTTTTGCGGCTAAGATGACCAGGCTACTGGCGGAGCTAAATCTTTAACATGCGACATGTAACTCTACATGTGAGAAACAGTCTTTTTTCAAGTCGAAGAAAAAGGGTTTCTTTATTTCTAAAGGAGATTCCAAATACCAATTTTCACGCCTGTAATATTTTAGTTTTTGAGATATAAGTATCCTTATAAAGAGAATTCAACTCCTTCTTCACTTATTTTCGATCTCCAGCTTAAGTTGATTTTCCGAAAACAAAAAGTACGTGTTCCTTTAATTTTAAAGGACATTACAAATACCCATTTTCACGCCTGTAACATGTTAAGTTTATGAGATATACTGTAGATATACTCATTTTAAAAACTGCCCCACTCCTTGGCTGAGTGTTCAGCGTTGAGGTCTTCGATTCAAAGGGTTCCAGTTTCGATTCCAGGACGGGTCGGGGATTTTAATCGCGTGTGATTAACTCTTCTGGCTCAAGGACAGGTTGTATGTGTTTGTCCCAACACTCTCTTCTTCTGTTCACTCAACAAACCACATTACCAACCACAACAGGAATACGCAATAGTAATTACATCCCTACACATAGAGTTGGCGTCAGGAAGGGCATCCAACCATAGAACAGCGTGAAATCCACATCTGCGACGCAGTTCGCACCCGCAACCCCACAGGCGTGAGAAAACGGTACAAGAAGTAGAAGAGGAAGACGAAGAAGAAGAAGAAGATAACTCATTCTAAAAATTCAATCGTTTTTTTATTATTTCACCCCTTTAAGTGAATTTTCAAAAAACTTTGTTCATTTATTTTTAAAAGAGATTCCAAGTACCAGTTTTAACTTCTGTAACATCTTCATTTTCTGCTTTTTTCTTGCGATTGGCTTTACGTCGCACCGACACAGATAGGTCTTATGGCGACGATGGGTCAGGAAAGGGCTAGGACTGGGAAGGAAGCAGCCGTGGCCTTACTTAAGGTGCAGCCCCAGCATTTGCCTGGTGTGAAAATGGGAAATCACGGAAAGCCATTTTCAGGGCTGCCGACAGTTTGGTTCGAACCCACTATCTCCCGAATACTGGATACTGGCCGCACTTAAGCGACTGCAGCTATCGAGCTCGGTCTTCAGTTTATGAGATATGTGTATCCTCATATAAAAAAATCAACTCCTCCCTCCGTTCTTTTCACTCACCCTCCCCTCGCCTCTTAAGCGGATTTTCTGAAAACAAAAATTGCGTTCTTTTATTTTTAAAGAAGATTCCAAATACCAATTTTCATGTCTGTAACATGTTAGGTTTTTGTGATATGTTGTAGATAATCTCGCTGCTGTAAGAATACTGGAGCTGACGTTGTCATGGTTACGGCAGTTCATTTCTTTATCCGATTCCTAGAGCAGGGGTAGTGTACTGCCAATATCTCCATAACGGTTGGTTTCAGGGCCTTAAAACACAGTTTTTGGGTCCATAGGGCTTACCGAGTTTTGTTCTTCACGTCAAGGGGCTTAAATTCGATATTTCACCTATGTTAGCCTAGTAGTTTTATATCTCCCAAATTGTTTTGAAAATAAAATATAGCCTATTGCACTCAGGGATAGCGTATATTTCTATAAGTGAAAGAATTTTTGGAATCGGTCAAGGAGTTCCTGAGATTAACCATTACATACAAACAAACAAACAAACTTTAGTTCCATGGGTGAAATATAGATAGCAAACTTGACCGATAACGAAATGTACAATGACAGATTCCCTTCCGCTCCGTTCTACAACCAAACTGGAACACACACGTTTGTATAAAGATAACCTTCTTAGGATATTCAATACATTTCATCATTATTAGTTGGCTCTAGTGATCATTACATGCTTTCTCTTTCTTTCTTTCTTTCTTTCTTTCTTTCTTTCTTGCTTTCCTTCCCTCTTTCATTGCAAGCCACACAATAATTTGAAACGGAATGGGTGAGGGAAGAAGTATACAGTATAATATAATAATATTTCCGTAACGCAAACTTTTCTTTCAGAACGAACAGTTTTAATAAATTATGATTAAAGAATACAATACCTATAAAATCCTGAGTGATGTGCCACTCGTTATCTGAATGGTCAGCGTACTAGCCCTCGGTTCAGAGGGTCCCGGCTTCGATTTCAGGCCGGGTCGGGGATTTTAATCGCTTCTGATTAATTCTTCTGGCTCGGGGACTGGGTGTATGTGTCCGTCCCAACACTCTCCTCATCATATTCAGACAACACACTACACTACCAACCATCACAAAAACAGGCAATAGTGATTACATCCCTCCATATAGGGTTGGCGTCAGGAAGGGCATCCGGCCGTAAAACAGGGCCAAATCCACATGTGCTATGCAGTTCGCATCCGCGACGCCTTAAGTGTGGGAGAAAGCTGTATCAAAAGAAGAAGAAAGAAGAAAATCCAGAGTGATCCCTTACATTTGGTTTTTATGTCAACGCAACTAGAGATGAAGCTCAAGAATACGTAAAATAATGTAATACGTCAGGATCAATCTGAGAGATCCGTATTTACCTCGGCAAGAGAGCAGCCACCAGCAATGGGTGTGCGTAGACCGCTAATACACCCTCATAAATTGACAAGCTACACATTTCACCAATTAATTGCTCAAATAATAAAAGCTAACAACCAATCCCAAGCCTCCCACATTGTGGTGCCAGCACCGAGTATAATTCCCTGAAGCTTTCAATGTTGTAATTAAAATTCCGTGTTCATGTGATTTTGCAGTATGTACCAGATGGAAAATTTAATGGGTTGTTATAATAGGAAGCTAATTCCCATGTGTCAAGCCTGGCAAGTTTCTGAACACGTGTTGGTATTGGACTGCTCTCCGCTGGACTGAGGGAAAATTACACACGTTTCAAAAGTGGTGACAAGTTCTTCATCAGGCTAAAGTTTATACAGTTCGATTCTGCCGCTGTACTCTGCTCGGCTGCGTGCCTTCCTGGGTTAATTTGCCATGTAAGAGTACGCACTAGTGATCATTTCAAGCTTTCTCTTTCATTCATTCCAAGTCAACGCAATAATTTGAAACAGAACGGGTGAAGGAAGAAATATACGATATAAAATTTCTGGGATGTATTCTGGAAAGAAGTGATTCACATTCATCCACGTGTATTGTAGTTCTTTATATTTCCTTCCTTTGTAATTGGAATCATAATGTCCATAGCGGGAAGTCATTGTGCCACTACGTATTTTCCATAGCATTACAGTCCATAATGTATTTTCTTCCTTAATCCGTTTATCGCTCAGGGTTGGCTTCTCTCTTGGGCCTCTACCGCCTCAAGGGCAGTTTCCTGCGTCAAACTTTGGGTTGGAGACATAACTGGTGAGGAGGACCATTGTGTCATCCAAGCGCCCTCACCTTGTGGAGGGATGGGAAAATTGGAAGGGATAGACAAGGAGGAGGGGAGGAAGTGGCCATGGACCTAATTTGGGCATTATCCCGCCATTTGGAGGAAGGAGAAGTGGTAAACAATGAAAAACCACTTCGAGGATGGCAGAGGTGCGAACCGAACCCCCTCTACTGAGTTGACTCTTCGAGGCTGAACGGACCCCGTTTCAGCCCTCGTACCACATTTAAAATTTTGTGGCAGAGTCGGGAATCAAACCCGTGCTTTCGAACTACTACCCCACAAATGTGAACTCCATGAATTTACTCCTTGATAGATATAATGCGCTAAAATTGTTTCGAAGGACTTGTGAGCTACTGGTATACATTCTTCCAACTGCCTGGATATCAATGGAGGTACGAATTTGTAGCCGAAAGGTAAATCTTTCGTGTGAATGCCGTCTCTTTCCCTTTATACCTTTCTTTTTACAACGTCCGTTCTGACAGATGTCCTTTAATAGACATGTTGTTCGGTTGCAGAGGCAGTGTGACCAAGTATACGTGGATTCTCATGAAAAGGATGGGTATTCATCGTCCTACGTTAGAGAATATCATAGTAAATCTTATAAAAGACTCAGTTCGTATCCTAAAACACCACTTCTGCCACTCGTTAGTCACCGTGTTTTTGCAGAATCTGATTATTTTTACATGCAAATGAAGTGATTTATGCTTAAAAAGTATGTACCGTTCTCATAATTAGGATTCCATATAGAATTCAGGATCGCTGCGATCACTAACATATTGTGGACTGGTGCCGCTTTGGAAATATTATGCAAAAGACAAAGTTAGACTTTGAGGCATTTCGTGACCATTAACTATGTCATGAGTCTAGGATACCTCATCATGCTTATCTTCACTGTTGGGTACATGCATCTGATTTGATTTCTCCTTCTTTAGACATTTTTTCCCACATCCACACGCAATATGTTCGCTGGTATTATACTGTATGATACAGTGAATGCCGTTACTACTAAAGACTGACGATGGACGAAGTGTACTTAACAGATGATTCATATTTAGTCTTCTTCCTTATCTGGTTACCCTCCAGGGTCGGTTTTTCCCTCAGACTCAGTGGGGGATCAAACCTCTATCGCTTCAAGGGCAGTGTCCTGCAGCTTCAGACTCTGGGTCGGAAGATACAACTGGAGATGATGACCAATACCTCGCCCAGGCGGCCTCACCTGCTATGCTGAACAGGGGTCTTGCAAGGGGATGGGAAGATTGGAAGAGATAGACAAGGAAGAGGGAAGGAAACGGCTGTGGCCTTAAGTTAGGTACCATCCCGGCATTTGCCTTGAGGAGAAGTCGGAAACCACGAAAAACCACTTCCAGGATGGCTGAGGTGGGAATGGAACTCACCTCTACTCGGTTGACCTCCCGAGGCTGAGTGGACCCCGTTCTGCCCCCTTACCAATTTTCAAATTTCATGGCAGAGCCGGGAATCGAACCCGGGCCTCTGGGGGTGGCAGCTAATCACACTAACCACTACACAACAGAGAAGGACATATTTAGTCTATTTGTTAAAAATTATGAAATCGTTTCGTTATACTATTTTCTCGTACAAAACCTCTTCATTATGATCATCCATAGAGTGTCCGCCTCCATGGCTAAGTGGTTAGTGGGCTGTCCTTCGGTCCAAGGGTTCCCGGCTTCTGAAACAGTGATTTTACTCTCCCACAATATATACAAGACCAATCTGACTGGAAATCGACCAACCTTCATGGAAATCCATTTCTAATTTTTTTTTCCTCATATACATTTTTTTCGGTGGGAGGATTAATAATGAAGATTTCATGAACGGTCTGTTAAAATATGGTCCCTGTAATGTCTTTGGATATTTCATAATAATAATAATAATAATAATAATAATAATAATAATAATAATAATAATAATAATAATCGTATAGCGTCAGCTGCCGTGTTGCAGATAATTTTCATCTGATGCCATTTTGTCAGCGTAGGGTCAATTTCGTTGTTTCATTTTACCCTACCATATGGCAGAGGACGCGACCATTGTGTGTAAATTATGGCTGTATATTTAATTTTGTCGAGTAACCAGCAAATGTGTCACTAGAAATTATTTACACGCCGACAGCGTACGACTTGGACCACCCTTCACAAATTCCATCACTCGTAGTGCGTTTGAAAGCATGTCTTCGGGAACCAGAGGACGACACTCTGTGAAGGTTGAAGGGTACTCTCAATTTACACTGGGTTGAGCTTGAGATCAAACGAGCTAATTCACAAGTTTGTAGTTCGGCAGCTGACACTATAATATTGGCAATGTTTCCAGCTCTAGCGATGCACAGTTTTTCAGGGTGAGGTGGCTGCCTTCTGTACGTGTCACCCGCTTTGGTACATAAACGATTCCTAGGATTGTTTGCATACCAGAACTAGCTTTCAACACACTGTAAATATGAACTCAATTTCAATAATGTAACTCTTGTCCATCATGCCAGTATCATGCAGTAAACCGTAGAGAGAGCTACTATTAATACTTCATCAGAGACCTATATTTGAGAAAATAATACTTAAATCAATACCTTTCATTATGGGATTTGAGTCTGTCACGATGAATGCTCTCCATTCAGTCAGATAGTCTACAGATGTAGAGCAATTAATTTAAGACTTCTCTCACAGTGTGCTACGACGGGATTCCCCGCGAGCCAGCGCTAGCAATCTGGCCAGTGTTGTCAACTCTAGAGAAAAATCACTAAATCTAGAGGATTCTGGTCGTTGTTTGATGAAACATTTTCGTAATAGCGACGGGTGACATTCGTAGTGGTTCTAATATCTATATAGCGACAGCTCTGGTAAACTTTGTCTCATTAACAGGTTCTTCTGGATTCTACATTAGGTGTTTCAATTGAAAACGTACGTAAAAACTGTGTGTAATTCACAACGAAACCTTCGATGAATTAAAACGAAGACTAACAAGTATTTTGAAATTTATATAAAATGTAACTTCTTCCAATAAATAACTGCCCCGGGCTGAGTGGTTCAGACGGTTGAGGCGCTGGCCTTCTGACCGAAACTTGGCAGGTTCGATCCTGGCTCAGTCCAATGGTATTTGAAGGTGCTCAAATACGTCAGCCTCGTGTCGGTAGATTTACTGGCTCGTAAATGAACTCCAGCGAGACTACAATAAATTCCGGGACCTCGGCGTCTCCGAAAATCGTAACAGTAGTTACAAGGCCGTAATGCCAATAACATTATTATTATTATTATTATTATTATTATTATTATTATTATTATTATTATTATTATTATTATTACTATTATTTTATTATAAATAACTCCCTAAATTCTGCCGAAAAGCCCCATTTCCGATTTATATGAGTATGTGGTTACACTCCTTAAACTAGTTTAAGTGGCGCAACCTGAACATACAGTTATGAAATGGAATAATCGTTCAAACAGATCGATTTCGAATAAAATGTTGTGAATATAAATATTATCCGGGATGCAACCTTCTCAAATAACTAGCTAATTTTACTGACCACATTCTATACCTTCAACACACATATATTGAAACTGAGGGAGTTTAGTCGCCTCAGAGATGTAAAAGTCAATAATAAGAAATAAATTGGGGTGTGTAAGAGTTGAAGCAATACTTCATCGTTCGAGGCACATTAAAAGTAGCCTACCGTATTGGGTATAAACTTTCTTCCAAGAACTGCTTGAGGTACCAGTAAGTAATTTCTCTGCTACAAAATCTTGATTTATATGTGAAGATGTTCTTTCTTTACAGAGTTGAATTTTTTGTGTTTTATATACTGTACCAGAAATTACCAAGGCCTGGAACATAGTTTTTTAGTTTTCAACAGGGCGGCTAGAATGCATGAGAAGATAACGGGACGGCACGGAGCTGCAAGAGAAGGGTGAGATAGCTACGTCACCGGCTGGAAGCATGCGTGATCATCACGTGAACCTGACCTAATCGCCTAGAATGTACTAGAAGCTCTTTTATATCTCCTAAACCCATTAAGATACAGAGAAAGGAAGTACATCATCGTGAAGCTCGTTATTTAAAAGTCACCGTGTTAAAATTTCATGGCTCATGGATTATCGAGATATTGAGTTTAGAAGAAATCACATTTTTCCACGTGGTACAAGCAGCCGACCTAGACATTCAGTGTAAAAGGACGGACACTAGCGAGTTACAAATTGCAACTCAACGATTACGGATCGTCATACTGTCTCCGTGTACGGGCCTCGAACCTTGTAACTTTGTCGCGCGTCATGTTGAACTAATCGTCATTCTCGTAAAAATTTCTACAGTGCTTCGGAAATTACAAAGTTCGAGCGTGTGACAAGATGAACTTTAAAATTTCACGGTAATAGCTCGGAACTTATAATATTTTTGAGATTTCTGAACTTAGAATTTTCGTAACAGAGAGTGAACAGCTTTATCTAACGTTGTCTTGTATTAAAACTCAAACTTGTCTTATTTTAAACAGAGATAGTAGATAACCAAGTGAATATTAAGGTTATTTTATATCAGATTATTGAAATATTAACTCTAAGGAAATAACGCATATTATCTCCTTAATTTTTGTGTAACGAATGATTAAGAACATTCAACTTACATCATACGTGTGTGGTGAGTGAACTGAATTTGCACTTTATAACACGATAATCATTAGCCTTCGTGTTGTATTTGAAACCAAATATAGTGAGGTTTTGAATGACAGTGACATTACTTACGTGTGTCTTTAACTGTGTAGAATTTTCCGAACTGTGTTTATTTTGAACTGTGCTTCGAAACCATAACTGCTTCGAACTGTGCTTTTATTTTAACCAAAGCCATAATTATTTCGAAGTGTATTTCTAGCTAATCAAGCTACATTTATTCTGAACTGTGCTTCTTATTTTGAACTATACACGGTAAGGTGTGATTCGAACTGTGATTCTGAGTACTGCTTACTAGTGATTTAACAATTTTCACGTAATCAAATCGTGCTATTCCTACACTCATAATTTAAACAGTCAATTGAACTTTCTCGTGTCAGCACAATTTTCTAAGTGACACCAGAAACCTTGACCGAGTGTTTACCCCTCATATCAACATAACACCTGATACGATGTGGGAATTGACGTGATACAGCGTGGGAATTGACGTGGTACAGCCTGGGATTAAACGTGACACGTCGCGGGAGATGGTACGTGGTGCTATGGTGGACATCACGACATCAATGGAGTTCCAAATGCTGTTCGCTGAACCGGATTCTCCACTTCCTGCATCGAGGTTATTCAGGTGATATGAGTGCATTTAACATCAAATTTTTATCTGAAAATTGAACTGTAAGGACAGTGATTACTTCATTTTCAACAAATCTTCATTATCAGTTTGAAGTCATTTACATACTTTCAAAGCGTTAAATAGTACTAGCAAATTACAAAGTGAACTAGACTTCATGAATAAAGTAACTTTATAGTTTCTCAAGTGCTAATTCTAAAAAGACTTAAGAAATTTCCAGTGCTAATGTTAGAAAGACTTTAGGAATGTGAAGTGCTTATTCTAGAGAGACTTTAGGAATTTGAAGTGATAAATCTAGAAAGACTTATTCTAGAAAGACTTTAAGAATTCCAAGTGATTATTTTAGAAAGACTTTAGGAAATTATGAAGAGATATTTATTTCACGAATTTTATGAAGTTAATGAAGAAGATAAATTTATTTTAAATTTTCATTCGTTGCAAACACTTACCAGGATTCATGAGATCGCTTAAAATATGCAACAGTAAATCCAACAGAAGGAAGTTTAAGTTAATTTCTGATTTCAAATGCGAAATATTAAAGGAGTTATTTATGCCTCATACGAGTTAAACAAACTTAATCTTTTGAACTTAACATCTATTATTTCGCACTGAGAACTCATTTCTCTGTACTGGCCCCTAAGAACTGAAAACTCCCTAAGACTATTCTCATGCTCGTTTTCCTATGACTTTTCCTAGTACAATACATTAGTTTACTATTTATACTTAAGAGGTTTTCTACCGATATGTGAACTGATTTTTTAATGGCTTATCAGCATGGTGTGTTGGCAACATTGAATCTGGTTCCCCAAATTTACCGGATTAGAAGCTGTTGACAGAAGTAATATAGCTGTTAGCAAGCTGTGTTGTTAGGTGAGTATGTCTATTACTTAGCCGTTAAACTTGGCTGTTTTGACCGGGTACGCTTTCTTTCGTATCAGACAGCTTTTCATTGATATCAGGAGATTGAGTGATTGCCATTATAGCTCTGTAAACCAGAAAAAAGTACCTGACGAACATTAGTATTTGTCATCTTTTCCCAGTAACTTTTAGTAACGTAAATAAGGTTTCCATACGCTATGAAATGAAACATCACATTTCTCACTATCTCTATCTCTCTGCTCTAGATAATCTATCGTAGCTTTTCTTCTAAGCTTACATTTCTATTAGTTTGGTTATCTATTACAGTCTTTCGAACATTTCTGTATAGTTGTGATGGTAGATCTAATAATATCAAGTCCATCCGTGCTATAATTTGTAGATAAATCGGACTGCCTTATTCATTACGACGATTAATTTCCTTTGTAGTGCTTAAATTGTGTAAAATATTCCAGAAATCGTTATACCTCCTGCTATGAGATGTTAGGATCTCATCTTAAATAAAACCTCCCTTATAGTTGATGAGGGAAGGCAATGGTTAATAATAATAATAATTATTATAGTATCTAAATAACATCCACCATTTATGACAAATATTATTAATTGAGGGCCATGTTGGTGATTTTGGGCTTTTCCTGTGCCTAAATATGTTAGACGATGATTTTGTGTGTTGCTACTACATGGAGTGGAATATTTGCATATTTTTGCTGTTTTGATGCAGTTTTGCTGGCAAGACCTAGGGTTTACACTGCACTACATCTTCTAGCGTGTTCTAGAGCAAGTTTGTTACTTTCATTGATCTGTCTCAGTATTATCCTTGGCTTTGACAACAGGAAGGTGACAGGTATGAGCGATGCTAGTAATACAATTCCTTATGCAGCCAGTCCCAGTTATTAATGGTAAAAAAGTGTTGCTCATGGGGTTTTTTGGTGCGAGCATTTCAGTGTGCTTGGAAGACTGATTTGTAATGGCAACTTTTGGCTCAGTGAGGAAAGCAACGGGAATCTACCTCACTCCTCATTTCCCTAGTTCACCTCTTCATTGACTCCTAGGTCACCTATGACGGCTGACGGCGGAGCTGTTGAGTCCAAATCAGCCTTCAGACTCATCACTCAGCATTCATACATGCTGACTGTGCGAGTCAGACATACTTTTCCGACATTGTAGGGGATATGTTGAATTCCCTCGTGTTTTTTATGCTCCTTTACGGTATATATTTGAGTACTTTGTGAAATGTTGTAGATGTTACTATGCACTCTTATGATGATGCAAAGTCATGATGCGACATAAAGGATATTATTGCCTTCTCATAATAAATTTATAAATTTCGAGGATAATGCATTTTTTTTAGTGTTTCAGTGAGTTTCGTAATTATATCAACAGCATGTACAGTATTTATAATACTCCCCTATGTTTCGGAGAATTTATTTCTCATTGTAATACGAAGACTATGTGAATTTTCTTATGTCAGTTCGACAAAGTGATCACGTTTTCCTTTCAGTACAGTCACAATCTACCCGTATTTGATATGCTAGTGTGTTGACATACCATTTATCTCCTGAGTAACATAGTCCCTGACACTTTTGGCCCTATTTTCGAAGTGTGAACTGTAACAATTATTTTAGGTGACATAAATAAAATCGTGTATCCCCTCGAATGTCCTTAGTGAGTTGTGTTTTTGCACGTGTACTTTCTAGGGTGTAGTTAGTTCATTCTGTGTTGTTTTGTGCTTTGTATCCTTACAGGAGTGTGATATTTTAGTGTTATCCTGTTATCGTCCATCAGTGATGATTATTGTCAGTATTGTTAAATCCATGTGTTAGTTTCATTGTGAAATTGATGCGTATTTCTCCAGCGTTGTTGATTTTGGTCCAGAATTGCTTTTGCCAGTTGAAGAATTGAGAGATAGTAGTTTTATTTTTTGTCAAAAAACGGAATGCGAATTTATATCGGGTAAACGCCAAATAAATCAATGGATATCTTAGATCGCAAAACATCAAGTGCAAAATCCCATTACCTCCGCGCTGATTTAAAACCGCGATCCTGGGACCGAAAGGCCGACACTCTATATTAATGACAATAGTAATATTTATGTCAAGTTTACAAGGCAAAGTTCAGCAGTAAAAAGGCAGGCAAGTTGTCGAACGTTACTGTTGTGTTCTACTGTGAGTAAATGCAAGAGTTCTCTGCACGTTTGTCCTCCGCAAGGAATGACACTGGACAGGCGGCGCTGCCCTCTAATGGAAATCACGTGTCGGTGATTAACTTCCGGAAAGAAGAATTGTTGTGATCTCCTGAAGCACAGTCTCTCATTCCCGTGAAACATGGTCATTAATAAGCCGGTTGTGTGTATGCAGTCCAGTTGATTGTGTTTTATTGACGAGTTTTTTACTTATCTGAAAACTCGATTTGTCAGCTTCTGACGTGACATGACGTGACTTTCAATAAATCTCGACATGCCATACATAACCGTAGGCATACGCAATGAGAAATGGTCTCAATTAAAGTTTCATGACACCCGCTATCTTTCAGCGAGAGCGGTACGACTGATAGTACTCCGAACAAACTCAAACCGACAAGTAATTAAAATGTTCTCTGAGCAAAAGAGTCATTAGCCCACCAAAGCCTACCCTACACAGCATCAGACCGTACTGATATATTTTCTCATTTGTAACAACACTCCCTAAGTATTGTAACATGTGACAAGAAGATGTCAGCAAATTTCGAAGGTCTTTCCTCATTAAGGTTACACTAACTTAAGTTTGAGTGAAAAATATCCCAATTCTCACGGCTAAACATCATTGTAATTACAAATGTTAATTTTATTTTCATTAAAATAATTTAATGATAAACATATAATTCAACCTTAATAAACCGAATATTAAATTACTCAAGAAAATTATTACATGGATAAATGCCTTGAAAATCTAAGATAAATTATTCCAACTAATATTTTAATTCTGGGAAACCACAAGTCCAAAGGTACTAAAGGTGGGAACAAATAAATTAAAATTAATCTAAAATTTAAAAATTAATTAAAAATTAATCATTTTTCCGCGAATATAGGAAATGATAAAAGAAAATACCGCGATTTGTTGGACAAATTCCTCTTCGTGCAAGTAGCCAGTGAATCGAGTAGTGCCTGGGATAATGAGGGCCTCAATTTTATCACAGAGGTGGCCAACGGATTGCTCTGATTTCCGGCGATAAACGATCAACTGCTTGTCCTATTCAGTGCATCATCATAGCTCTACTGCGTGGCAATGTCACATCCATTCTCTGGCACTACCATCTGGTAAAGAGCTGGATGAAGTTTCTCTTTTTTAATGCAAGGCTTTGTATTTTATGGATATTCAAGATATATTACATTGTGCGCAATAAATCAATAAAACTTACTTAAAATTCTAACACAATATCATTACATAACCCAAGAAGAACAGGTCCAGTTTTAGGACATCACATCCAAAAGCATCTTATTACTTCAAGTCCCAAATAATAATTCCAAATACAGTATATGAAAAGAACGAAGTATGAAGATAGTGACAATTAACCCCGAAATAAAAGGGTAGTTGAGTTAACTAGCAATTAAACAATAATCCCAAGGAAACATAAAAGATGGTTAATAATGTGTGAATGCTTGAAGGTATAATCAACTATTTTCTTTCAATTAAAATAAATGTTAGTTTACTATTGTAAATAACTTATACAGTATATTGAGTTCCTTTTCCACATATCAGCTAACCACCATCATATCTTCAAAATTCACTTGATATCTGTTAAAAGTAAAAATTATTTTTCCAATACGCATAAGTAATACTAAGGTGAAAGTGTGGACAGCATGCTAAAGCCATGTACTTCAGATCGGGTATTCTCTCAGCCAAACATCATTGCAATTAGAAATTATAATTCTATTTTCATTAAAAGTATTTCATGATATATATCTAATACAAAATGAATAATCGAGACTGACTTGAAGATCACATTAATAAGTCCAGAATCAATATAAATTTAATCTTCATTTAGAATAACTTTACATATTTAAGCAAAAAGTATTAATGTGAAAGCTCACCGATAACAAACATACATACGTTGGTTCCAGAGACGAGTAAGAAAGGTTGAAGTTTAATTTTGAAAACGACGGAAGTAATAAACTGCGATATGTCCAAGATATATATTAATAGTTGGTCTGTTAGCTTTGCTCAAAATATTTCGTCAGTTTAGTGATATCGACCTATAAACAGAACATATTTTTATTTATGTACTATTTAATTAAGCAATTGATTAGTCAATTCCTCTTTTAATGCAAACTCTCCACATACTTGTATATGATTATTTTATATAATAAAGAAGGGTACTTAAGCATTGTTTAAAACAGCTAATGAGTGGAAAAACGAATTAATTTCATGCTTTCCAAATGATATTTTCAAACTTTTTCCACAATATTTAATTTGAAACTGTTGGTCATCTTGAGGAAGGTATTTGACGTGGATGAAACATGGAACGGATATCCTTTAGCAGAAAATGAATTTTCCTTTCCCCTGAAAAGTGGGACAAAGTGGCTTATTTCCTTTATCCACTGATGGATTTAATTTTTGTTAAAATTTTGCAGACATTCTTCGATGGGCATTACCCATAACTTTCATTCTCAGATAATAAGTTACATTATCACAAACAACAGACTGAATCAATCACCTAGGAATTATTAGATTGTGTTTATAGATTGTTGTGCATTAATCTGATCAACAGTATTAGAGCTTGACTAACCTTTTATATAATACCATCCCTGTAAATTAAATTAAACTTGAAACACAAGACCAGGAATGTTTCGCTGGGTTTTTATGCGTGCATTCTCCACTGAGTTATTTTACTTGAAGAGTTTGATCACAAATGAACCTTTTTTTTGAAATTATGGCTTGAAAATTTGTACTTTTGTAATACCGGTAGCAGTGAGAGACCTTTATTTCATTTTTACTCATGATGTATCTTCTAAAGATAAATTAATTGCCTATGTGTACACACTTTCATTACACTTGAATCAGTTAGAGATACTGATGGTAGGATCATAATTTTAGAACAGGATCAATCTGACATACAGTTCAGTTAGATCCACCTGAAGGAGAGTTGGAATATCCTACTCTCTTAACGTTAAAATTGGCAAATAATATCTCTGTACCGCTAGAACCCTTGTAACGACAAGTTTCAAAATTTGGCATCTCTTGTACTGCAACTTAACTGTACAATAATTAATTGACTCCAATGGTTTCAATACAATTTACGACTTGTTTCGCTTAGAGTAAAGTCTGAAGGGACCAAAATGCATTTTGTTAAAATGTTATATTTTTACGATATATTCACGGTAGAAGTAGATTTATATTCAAGATCAGACATTGTAATTAATAAAAATAAATCATTAAAGGCTTGTATTTCCAATTTATGAAATTTAATGTTACTTTCTTGTGTTTTCATTATTTATGTTTAGTCAAGTATTTATTAATGTAACTTTTATTCTCATATTGTTTAATAAATTGTATTTATTTATTACAAGCTGTAATACCAGTCTTTGACGGGACAGTCATATAGAATGCACAAAGTTATCTAACTCCCCAGCTACTTTCCACTAATACTTAGGCACGTTGTTTTACTTGGAACGCAGCAGTAATCCCATCTATCGGAGATGAGTGGCAGCAGAAGAGAAAAATCACATCACAACAATGGTCAATGTAATGTTATTTTTGATCATTTTTATGAGCTTTCAATATGGTAGGCCTTCAAATTTAGTTTCCTTCCGACTCTGTGATATTAGGGCATCTTAATTAAAGAGAGTCCCTCTAACTTTCATGACTCATTCTTTTCTTATTCTTTAAGCGATCGTTCGATTACTATTTTCTTCTCATTTTTATGATCATTTTTACAATTTTCTTTGTTCATATGGACCAACAACCACGCGGTTTTACCCCTTAAGACAATCATGACAAAATCCATCGCCAGATAACACCATTAAACAATACAGTTGAACTTTGTTATAACGACATTGGCTACAGCGACAACTCATCTATAATGTCATGCTTTATGTGGTAAGGACATATTCTTCATAAGAAATATGTTTTACAGTCTTGCTTAATACGAAACTGTATATGCGTCTACCTCGCATTAGCGTCATTTTTAATTCAGTTTGGAATAATATTTTCTAAGAAATATTTTGTTGAAACCAGGCAACCTGGCAAGTTCTTTCCTGTTCCCTTTTGATATAGACCTCGGAATTGCAAGCAGATATCGCACCCCACTGTACCGCATTGTAACCCACCTGATTTCGTGCGGTATTAACGGTACCTGCGGGCGATCAGTTTCGACTTGAAGTTTCCCGTACGTGCACGCATTTTAACGCACTATGCCTACCAAGGGAAATGTTTTAACGTTGGAAGAAGAAGTTAAAGTTATTCACCAAATTGAGGATGGAATTAAAAACTCTGACGTGTGTCGTGAGTATAGCCTTGTTAATTCTATAGTCCAAACTATTTGGAAGAGCAAGAATAATATTGTTGCTGCATTTGAAAAGAATAGTTCGAAAATTAAGCGGCTACGAAAATCTGAACGGAGCGAAAAGGATGAAGCCTAATTAAGTTTGTTACTGTATTTTTCATTTTCCACCTCACTAGACTGATAATACGAATTTCGGTTTCTACGACACTGTTTTATAACGACACAATTTGTCAGGTCCCTTGAACGTACTTATAACCGAGTTCTACTGTATTTCCATGTTTGCAATGCTCGGCGCTGGTATGGACTAAACAACAGAAGTCTAAATTCGTGAATTCTCTTATCATAGTCGATGTGTTACAACTTTGTAAGACATAAATGCAGGAACTTGTGTTCTCTATACCTTTTTCTTTGTATAATGCTTTTGAATGGACCGATAACAGGTATTTAACCCTTTATAGGGCCTGGTACAATAATGTACCAGCATTTGATATTAACGATATTATTTATGTGCCGTAGTACAAATTTGTACCAAATGCCCGGGATGATGTACCAGCACTTGTGGATTGTACTGCCAGCTAGTTTGAGGTCTAGGAACTCACTGTTCTCTCTCCAGTGACATATGATTGTGAAATGGTACATATTTGTACCACACCCATTTGAGGTCTACCTGTGAGCGTGCGCTTGTGTTCGTCTTCACTTTACAAATGAATTTCGAAGAAAGTAAAAGATTTCTCGCAATTCCAAGGTATGTATCTTTTTTATAAGATAGATAACTATACGCATGCATAGATCTATAAAATAGTATTATATTACTTACGAATACTTAATTATTGCAATATGTATACGCAGAAGTACTTAACCTCAGATTTTAACTCCATAACATTACGTATTCTCACAATAAAATTGGGAGAGATAGTAACATTATTTAGAGTATAATAGTGAAATCAAACCTTTACAGATAGATCTACGCATACTTACCTTTTGCAATTGATAGCCAAAAGATAATACAATGAATGCAGTCAAGTTATGTCATGGTACTTTTGCTTTGGTAGGTTATGAAGTGTCTGTCTATAGATGAAATAGAAGATATCTTGATATTGATCACTGAAAACCAAGCCTTTGAGTCGGTTAATGGAGGGCATGATGATGCTGAAGATGTTATGCCAGTAACACCATCCCATTCATGGGCCCATAAACTTGTTGGGCCAAAGGTGGATATAAATGATATAATACATCTCTTGTATGGAAACATACGGTGGAACAAAGTAACAGGTATGCATATGATACGGGGTGAATCTTATCACCATGTTGAAGAAGTGAAATCTGTCATGGGTCTTCTCATAATAATGGGTTTTCAAAGCTTACAAAGCATGAGACTGTACTGGTCGAGTAATCGAAATTTTTAGGCCAATAGGCTATTCCTCAGGTTGGCACTCGTAGGGGGTGTGCTTATTTTAACACAAAAGAAGTACAAAAAAAGATGTTCACTGTGGTGTAAAACCTGCATTGTAGCACTATGTAAGTCATGTTTTCTTCTCTTACATAAGACGAAACGGAAAGTGTTCACAGTTTAGTGTAGTATGTTTTGTAAAGTAAAACATCATTGCATAAATGAAAATTCTACTTGAAAGTTGTGTTTTATATTTTTCAATAAAATGATATAATAATGAGTCATGATGTATTTTTGAGTTCTTGTGTCACATTTGTGATAAAGGACTCATAATCTCTGTAATACTTTCTGAACAATGAGGTGGTATATTAATGTACCATGCCCACTTTAGATTTTACATGACCGTCATAGGGCACTGGTACAAAAATGTACCACCCATTTTGACTGATCAAATGGTCATAAATAGTTGTAAAATCAAAAAATAATTTTCGGCATCTCATCGTAAACTACCTATTCATCCAGCGTGATTAAAATGATTTATATCCTAGACTGTAGTACCTTATTCCCAAACTTTACATACCCATTATCACTAAATTCTGTTCACCCATTTTCTCATGGTTCGGTGTTGATACGGACTTAGCAACAAAAACAGGAATTCATGAATATCTCTCTTATCATAACCGGTACGGTAAAAATGTATACGACACAAATGATCAGGAATGTAATTATAACTTTATTTATAAGTACGTATCGATAGGACCAATAATAACAAAAATATTTGAGAAATAAATGTATGGCCATCCCCTAAAGTACCATTTCACTCCTCAGCGCGAATAATAGTACATTATGCAACAAGCCTATACTGGCAATAATTAAGACACGAGTATGTTTATAAAACGACTGAAGCGAGTTGTATAATTTCCGTACGAGTGTCCTAAATACCATTATTGGCGAGTTGCATGTTTATGCTCGACGATAATTATAACTCTATTTTTTAAATATTCATAAATTTCTGTCAAGATGTCACTTGACAGTTGAGTTTACTGAACAGAGCGCAGAACGCATGCGCTGGATTATTGATTTTCCGTGAGAGGATCATAGACCTTGACAATGTCATATGTTTTCAAAGCTCTGATAGAAGGTTACCTAGCTTTATTTCAAATACAAATAGTTTATTATACAGTTGGTGAAGTGAATTTGCGGGAATGTGCCGTGTGGTTGTGGAATATTGGAAATAGAACGTGCATTGATGTTAATGTGTGTGCCCAACATGTTTTATTTTGAAATCCATATCTAAGTGGTCAAACAGTTCTATCATAATGAAAATCTACACTCTTTTCGGTGGAGGACAGGTATCATCATAAAAATCTGAACTCTGACTGGTGGAGAATTTGTATCATAATGGAACTTGAACTACAATGAGTCTCATTAAGATTCAGTTTACTGGCATTTAATACACAGTTCAAAAAAATTAGGGAAACATGCATTGTAACGTCTGGTATCTGAACGTTAATTCGGTAGATGGGGTTCCAATGGTCGTACAGCATACCTTGAGACCTTACCTACTCAGGGTATGTCAAATCGAAGTTATACTCCATCTGTAGGCGTAGCCATGCATTGAAATGTCAGGCGGTGAATAGCGGTGCGTCCGTGTGTCGATGTGAGGTACACAGACTACTGCGGTCATCTGAGCACGTTATACGTCAACCAGCACTTACCACGAGACAGCTTACCGAGGTTCAAGTCGCAAGGGCCGTCACTTTGATCCACCACTTTTCGTCGTGTTGCTGTGGATCTCAATATCTCTCCGTCAGTCATTCAACGCTTGTGGAATCGCTACAATGAGACAGGCCAGTTCACAAGGAGGGTTGGACAATGTCGTGTACGCATGACAACCCCACAAAATGACCGATATCTGACCTGCATTGCGGCGTCATTCAGCAACTGCCAGAGAACTGCAACAAGACCTCAGGAGGATCTCTGGAGTCACGGTGTCTATCCAGACAGTATGGAACAGGTTAAGTGTCCTTATGACCCAGACGTCCTGTTCGAGTGCCCCGTTTAACGCAGCAACATCGCCCAGCTCGGCTTCTGTTTGCCCGTACCAACGTCAACTAGCAACTTCACCAGTGGCGACCTGTGTTGTTCACAGACGAGTCCAGATTTCCCCTGACACAGCGTGATGGACGTCAACGTGTATGGAGATGCTGTGGTGAGCAGTACATGCCAAATGTTATCTAGGAAGGCGACCGATTCGGACAAGGTTCTGTGATGGTTTGGGGTGGCATCAGTATTGATGACCGTACGGATCTTGTTATCGTCCGTGGTGATCTTACCGTTGTGGGGTACATCGATCAGATACTGCTACAGCATGTGTTGGTTGCTACACGCGGTGTTGTCCCTGAATCCGTACTCATGCTCGACAGTGCCAGGGCTCGTGTAGCGCTCATCACCAGAGCTGTCTTGGGAGAACGGGGCATTCAAGAGACGGAATGGTCAGCAGTGAGTCCCGACCTTAATCCCATCAAGCATGTTTGGGATAGGCTTGAAAGAAGTGTTTGTGGGCGTTCTGTTCCACCATACACTCTCCAAGACCTCGAACAGGCTCTCAATGAAGAATAAGACTTGATACCGGAACGTGACCTCCGTTGACTTATACGGAGCATATCACGTAGGTGCCAAGCTGTGATAAATTATCGTGGAGGACGTACACAATACTGAAGCCCTCCAACTGTCATAAAAATCCACCCTAGAGGACTGTTATCACTTTGTTTTCACCACTATTTGGACATTTCCGTTTGTGTTCTGAAAATGAACGCGAATCCCTCGACGTTCTTTTGTATACTTCAACGGTAAAGAATAAAGGTTTAGTTGGTAATATACCTGGGTGTGAGGTATTGTTCTGTGGAGCATGGCATACGTCCAAGAGCATGTTCCCCTAATTATTTTGAACTGAGCATTTATATTTCGGCATCGTCGAGCATAATATTATTTAAAGCTTAGATTATAGCCTCTCGTTCCCTGATTTTATATACCAATTTTATTTTATTTTCTTCAGCCATATTCTCGTGATGCGCGTATATACAGACGGATACACAGACAGACGGAGATGAAGGAAAATTAAAGCGTGCATTTCTTTCTGTTACTGTGGCCACGACCGATATAGAATTGTCGTTCTTTTTAAATTCTGAGAAATGTTCATACAAGACTCTTATTTTACATATTTTGATATAATTTGTGGAAAAATCCTGTTCCTATTTTTGAACCCTATATTCTTTTCATTTCGGTCAAGTTCTGCTTTCTTATGGCTTCATATTATTTTAATTTTATATATAACTATTGGCTTGTTAAGAGTAGTCTGTATCGGGCATACTGCTTGTATACTTTCAAAGAGACAAGTAAATAAAATAATTTGCACAGAGTTGTATCGGGGTCATATCCGCAAGTTTTGGCGAAGAATACATCCCGCATGACATACATTACCGACTACAACTGTTCTGTTTATTTCTCTGTTAGAGTAACTTTGTTGGTCGTAGCTCACCTCTAATGAAGCCGAGCAAAGTTTTCACGAAGTATAAAATTTCCCCACAGTTCGTCTCATTTACTCGCCGTAACTACTAACAATATATTTTCTATATCATCATTGTTTGGTTGCTGATTAGTGATGATTACTGGTTACACAAGTCAATTTATTAATTTTCATCAATGAGAAGACGTATTTCAAAATACACGATGAATTCCTAAACTTATAATATTCACCTCTTGACCGTCTGCCATTTTTGACATAAATACGCTTTAGAGTTGGAGGTCATCCGAAAATTTGTGTAACAAAATAGTATCATGTAACGAAATGAGTGACAACATGTTACCTAGCAACAGTACCTTGTGAGATGCGCAGGCCATGGATCTGTATAAAGAGTGTTCCACAGGCCGTGGATCTGTATGTCATGGCCATCCATAAATACTTCACATCACCGCCTGCACGGTTGCTAGGTAACATCACGTCACACATTTTACTGAAAGACATATTTATGATCATTTGATTTTCATAAAGGAAAAATTCTTAAAACTTTTTGTATTATTTGCATAGGTAGTGCATTATTATTATTATTATTATTATTATTATTATTATTATTATTATTATTATTATTATTATTATTATTATTTGCTTTACGTCTCACCGACACAGATACTTCTTATGGCGGCGATGGGATTGGGAAGGCCTAGGAGTGGGAGGGAAGCAGCCGTGGCCTTAATTAAGGTACAGCCCCAGTATTTGCCTTTTGTGAAAATGAGAAAACACGGAAGACCATCTTCAGCGCTGCCGAGAATGGGATTCGAACCCAATATCTCCCAGATGCAAGCTCATAGCTGCGTGACTCAAACCGCACGGCCAACTTGCCCGGTTATTATTATTATTATTATTATTATTATTATTATTATTATTATTATTATTATTATTATTATTATTATTATTATTATTATTATTATTATTATTGTACCGGGTGGTACACCTCCACGCCGCTAATTCAAACCTTGCGCCAGTTGAAACTCCTCCACTGGAGGAAACCTGAACTTTAACTACCTGGTTAATTCTCAAGTTTATCAGAAGATGTCACTACTTGTAAATTTTGAAGTGTTCTGAACTGTGTCAATTTCGATTCAATGTTGTTTCCTCTGTAGCAAGAAGTGTGAACATTCTCTTCTAGATGACACTACTTACGAACTACAATTGTGCACCCTGGTGCGAAGTGAGGGAACCCTTTTTTGAAGAAATTTAGTATTTATAAGTTTGTTCCTTATTAAATTTCTTTCAGCTTTTGTTTAAGTTGGCAGTTTTGAAACTGGCCAATCAAAATTTTCTATAATTAATTTTCCACCAATCCTGGGTTTCTTCTTCAGTTCTGACATGTAATCTTTTGGTCGTCCAATAAAAGGCTTGTGGGCGGGTGTTCTCATTCATGAAAGGTCTCGAATGTTCCGCGAGGGTATATAAACTACTGATTTTCGGGTCTCCGGGCCACTTCAGTAACATCTATCATTGTGTAAATTATGTAGCAGGGGGCGGGAAGCGCCTCTTTCTTCGGGCAGCAGTTCAACCTCCAGGTAATGGCCGTTTTATAACTTATTTTCTTGCCAGCTCAGCAGTTTAACCCTCGGGGCGGGTTCGAAATCTTTTACCATGTAACTTTCCCCTAAAATGTAAAAGACTTTTGGTTTAAATTCTGCCTCTGTAACTACATATTGGGATAGAGAGTGCTTAACCCTCTCGAGCTCCCACTCATATTGCTTTGAGGTGAACTTATTTTCACAACCGTTTCTTGCCTTCTAATGTAATGTAAATCGTTTTCTTATATATGTCACCTCTTTAGTATGGGATTAGCCCTTGCATTAGTGGCCTAGTGCCAAGTAGGTTTTAAAGAAGTGTATTAGGAGTGCTAGTTACGCCTCCGCTCAAGTTTGTATTTTGGGGCCTTGTAATTTTCCTGTTTATTTACTAAATCGGCCTCAGTAGGTTGGGTATTTTTACCCCTGTGTTTATGTCCTTAGAGGACAGCTTGAAGGTGGAATTTGGTGTGGCTTTTGATAGGCTGAAACTTTGAGAGCGGGTTGCTCTTTCAAAAAATTTTTGATTTCTGTGTGCCTCGAGCAGGCTTTACTGAGTAATAGGGAGCAAGAGCTCCTGGGCATGATTGGGGTTTTCTGCCCCTTTGTCAAACCTGGTACCTGGCTAAAGTTGGGCTAATTGCTCAAGAATTATGTGTCTGGCTCTCGGAGCCCAAATCCTGTAACGCTGTAATTGTACATTTTCGTTTTGTTGCTAGGCTACTGAGTACCTGTTATATTTGTTAGTTCTTGATCTTGAAAAGAAAATATAACCTTGTTAAATTTGAAATTAACTTTAATTTTGTAAGTTGAGACCTGCTCATCCCAGCACCTTCTTTCACCTCTAACTACCACGAAGAACTCCGTAACAATTATTATTATTAATATTATTATTATTATTATTATTATTTTCTCTTTGAAGTCAACCTTTTTTAAGGGTGTAGTGGCATCACGCGACAAGCAGTTTGGTATTCTTCCTCCAGGAGTCTCTGCTTTGGGCATGGTGACTTGCTTGCTATAAGCTCATCCTGGTCAAACTCCTGATCTGGTCCATCCATCGTAACGGTGCACGTCCTCGAGGTCTTTGGCCTTCAACTTTTCTCTCTATAATATATATTTCCATTGCCTCCTGTATTCTGGCAATATGAACAAAATATCTGAGTTGTTTTTGGCTGATAAGGGTCGACAGTTTTGTTCTGATGCGGAGCTGTTGCAGGATCGATTATTGTTATTATTATTATTATTATTATTATTATTATTATTATTATTATTATTATTATTATTATTGTTATTATTATTATAATAATTATTATTCTTATTATTGTCATTGCTATTTATTTCTTTTGTATTTTATTTTTTGGTTATCAGATAAGGAATTGCTGAGTGAGGTGACGAGAACCTACAAGAAGTTCGCAATCCACTTGAAGGTCTACATTTACAAAACGGATGCCTGTCTTGCCATTACACAGGGAGGGTGGGTCCAATAAAGTGTATACGACGGTTAACTTTCTAATAAACTGAGATGAATTTAAAATCTGCAGCCTGTTCTCAGTCATTCAACCGAGTCAGGAACGAAATGAATGAAGCCCCCATCTTGAAATGTTAAATCTGAAATTTGGTGAAGATGTACCCTAGCTTAATGTTCAAATTGTTATAATCCCTGCAGATGTTCGAAGTGCCACATGAGCAGTGAAACACAGTCGATCACGGCAAACAATATCGTGAATAACATTCTGTAACGCGTTCAGTGGAATTGCTGCATATGATAATTCTATGTTTCTGCGTAGTGCAGCAGGTGTGGGTGCCATTGACCGATATATAACATCCCTTAGAGCTGGAAGTCTTGAGGTGCTAGGTATGGAGATCATGCTAGAATATCGACAGCGCCCCTTCAACCTATACAATATTTTTTAAATATTTTTTCAATGAAATTGCTTTTTGTACACGGGTGGTTGTAGTTGTTGGGTAGTTATGTTTTCAACTTGACTTTATTATCACTTGTAGTGTTACACGTAAGATAGTAGTAAGCTCAAAATTTAATATTGCAATTCGTAGTGTTGAGTACTGGAAATACTTAAGTTGTGTGTGAATTTGTATATAATTATGCTGGATTTAAAATGTTAAACTAGTAGTAATTCTTGTAATATTTTCTTTCCATGAATTTGCTTGTTGTACTCTTGTTGTTGGCTTGTTTGTTTGTTTGTTTGTTGCTTGTTTGTTTGTTTGATTTTTTTGGGGGGTAATTATGTTAACTTTACTTTATTATTACTGTAAGTGACTATTGCCACCGGAATATTTCCCATTTGCAATGTATTTGTTAATAATAAAAGAGATAATATCCATCGTTCAGGGAATGTTTCATCAAGGTGCTCTCTGACGCCTCAATGTTAGTGAGCTGGGGCACCATCTTGTCGCAGATAAAATCTCTCCACCACTTGCTGCTCTCGGATTGCAGTTAAAATAGATGTCTGCAGCTTACAGGGATAAACCGCATTGCTAACTATTATTGGTAAATCTTCCTTCAAAGGAGAATCGTCCAATCAAACCCTGGAAGGACAACCATCATCACATATTAAGCCCCAAGAAAGTGGCGTGAGGATAAAGGAGGTCCAAATTCCTTGTACACACATAACTATATAACAGCCTCGTGAACAATTTAGCCTTTAACAAATTTGAATTCATAAGAAACACCAATGATACTTCAAACCACATTTTGATAGGTTTGCAAAAATTCCAAAAGACCAAGAAGTTTAAATATCCAGGGGAAATGGATCACGCACAATCTAAATTAAAACCTACCATGGGTAACCGGTGCAAGGAACATGTGCACCGTTCCCGCGTCCAGGTGAGGATACATGAGATCCAGACTAGCTATTGATAAATGATTCTATCTGATTTATGTTGCTGGGTTGTGGGTTCCGCCTGAGAAAATACGCCGATGGCCTATGATAAATCTCAACCTACGCAGAAGGACGTCTCCAACACGCTATCAGTCGGATACCATACTCGCATGTCGCCAAAATTAATCGCAAATTTCAGGTTACTACGATATTTCAACTGATTCGCATGTGTCGCCAACGAAATCGCAATCAAAAGAATGAGTTATTACAGTCTTACATCTAGTTCTTATACTAAGTAGGCATTAAAAGAATTATGGAGTTTTACTACTCAACTTTATTGACTATTCAGTCCAAATATTAAGGAAATGTTACCTATGATATCGTTAAAAATGCCTCACATAACGTAGGTAGCTTCGCAATGTTATAAATATCTCAATCAGTTACAGTTAAGTTGAGATAAAGAAAAATAAGTTTTAAAAAATCCGTAATAAGTAGCTGAAATCTAGGCCCTAATTATCGATTCATTAATCCTGGCCTGTTGAAAATCTAAGTCATATATAAATAATGTTGGAAAAATCAATTGAAAAATTAAAACATATTAATCAAATAAAACATACTAAATAGAGTTCTAAGAATTAGATGCATCCAATTGGTTAAAAATGGAAAGAAAATTACACTCCTTACTGTATACATCATTTCAGATTATAGTTTTAAAACAGAATGTAGAACGCAGTGAAAATAGCCAAATAAATAATTCATTAAGATCTGGAATCTCTTCTCTCTGAGCTGAATTGCTCCTCAAAGTCACTTAACGTTCTGTCATTTAACCTTTAACTCAAATATGACTGATGAAACGAATCTCACTTTGTGCTAAACCTAATATCTGCGTCCATACACAGTAGAAAATCATATGGGAAAGCAATATCTATTTTCTGAGGACTTCAGTTAACTCATATGTTTGAAAGTTTACTTTGTTTTTCATGTTTCATAAGATCTGATCTCCATATAAGCAAATTCAGGTCCGCTCTAAGTCGTGATTGATTTCAAATTAATACTATCATATGCCTTATGTGGTTAATTCACTTAATTATTATCTTAATCCATGGTTAAAATTCAATTTAAGTGCGTGTCTGGCTGAATGTAGCATTGCCAAGTGTATTTAATTAACTTTCTAACAAATTATACCACAAGTGGAAAAACTGGCATGTTAGAAGACTCCACCTTCATCTAAACATCCGTACATGAATGACTAAGTCACCAGTGATGTGTCAACATACTCACATAAAAATCAGGAAGTAGGTTACCATGTGTGAGAGTACTTGAAAATGGTCATAAATAACTCAGTGAAGGCCTAAATATTATCGTTATTAGCCTCTTGGCTCATCTGATGATCCTACATACTCAAACAACACTGGGTTGATGGCACTGAGATCGTATCCTAACCTACTCTGTGTATCTGGGAATAAAAACAGCAATTGAAAGCAGTACGTCTCAATATATATCTTAGCATGCATAATTTGCACGTACCATCATCTCACAGAAGACTACTATGACCAACCTTTCAAATAAAAATAAATATCACCATCACAACTTAACATCCGCTTATATTATCACTTCATTCACCATTTACCATTCTAAATATCACGTAATATCCATATCAATACATTTCAAGCACCCATCTCATTAAATACGTTGCATATGTGCCATAACCTTCACATATAAAAACATTATCCTTACCGTCATAGTGTCAAAGGAAAGTGCATCATAATACTAAGCTGTACTACTATATTTCGTCGTAAACATTCCCTAAATACGATCTCTTAGCTTGCTATTCCGATAAAGCCATCACACATGTATATTGACCTTCATATTACACTTTAACACTTCACTGATAACGATTAAAAACATCTATTACTTTCTCTCACACCACATTGATAAATTTGCGAACGGCTTTCACTGGTATATTACGCCTATATATGGGATTGACAGTAACATAAGATGAATACCTACACCCATGTAATTACACTTCAATATATTATACGCACGCACAATGTCACAAAACATATCAACACATAGCCAAAAATAAAGGTTTCTACTTACGAAAAACGACTCATAGGGGACTTAACTTTGCTTATTGGACCCTGTTTGCCATCTCGCTGTTGGTCTTCGGGAATGGTAGGCCTCGCTCCATGGTTCTGCTTTAGGTAATCGGGTCCATCTCGTCTTCTCAGCTGACTCTCAATCCTCCTGGGTCATCAACCTCGTAAAGCGCCACCATAGTCGGAGTAGTCTCTGCCTTGGTCCCTTACAACATCATAGTGGTCTCTGGTACGTTAGGAACAGAATAATACAATGTATTAGTTAATGTTGTCATCTTGCAATTTATCTACGTTTCGTAATGCCTATGATATCAGAATAAAATGTACTCTGGGACGATTAGTTTTGATATAGTAGTTCTAATTGGGCTATTATTTGTAAAAATTCTCTCGCTTGCCGAGCGAATGCGATTTCTCCGTGCTTATTAGAAATGCACTTGACAGCTGGTTGGACTCTGCTGTTTACGATGTGCAGTATCAGACAAATATAAAACTTCTAAGTCCAGCCGTGACGTATTTGTTGTACCAGACTTGCTAACTCCTTTTTGCTGGTCTTTAAATTTCGCGCAGTTATTCAATCTATGAAGTTGACGTTGAGCGGGCTGCCGCGGATTTTATTCTCCGTCAATATTTGATCTTAAAATCAGATAAGCTGGCTTCTTTCTTTGTTCGACCCCGTCTTACTTGCAGTAGTGCTGAATTGTGAAGAATGTTCTAATGGAAGTCTCTTTTTTCTTAATAATTGGTTTAAATAATCCGCTTCTGTCATTCTTTTCTCACAGCCTTCTAAGTATGGTTCTTTCGGTGACTACCGGTTGAAAGGATTATCATTTCGGTTCGTACCGATGTTAGTTGCTTTCACATTGACCTCTTAATGGCTTGAACGCCATTTTTGTTCCTACTGATGCAAATATAGAACGGTGAAATGGCACACATGCGCATGGATATTTACAAACACAAGAGTTTATCACTAAACCTTAACATTTACAATCGACCATTAGAACACAGTAGTAGAACCTTCGGTTTCATACGCATCAAAAAGCATGATTAGCAAAGGGCCTCCAAGAAATGTAATGATCAGAGACAGTAAAATCATGAGGAGGAAAGTTCAAGACACAATGAAGAACTTTACTAACATATAGAAAATATAACCACATCAACGGGGCAGGGAATATTTTTCAGCAATGATCGACTAGAAAGAATAGATCACCAAGGACTAAAATATTAAACCAACAACATAATTTCAACGGCAATTGTACGCCCAATCCGACCCGTTGGGCGGGAAGGGACCCAAAGTCGGGAATAAAAATTGTATAGCGGAGCTGAACAAAAGTGTTGTGGTGTAAAAATTGTGTTTCTATGTTTTGACTTCTTGCGCTACCTATGGTCTTCTTAACAAACTAAGTTACGCAGCAGTTCGAGTCTTCGCCGCTGGATGTTATGAAAACTTTGTACAATTGGTAAAAAAAATTAGTGAAAGCTCTAATTGCGTTCTTAATACGAACAGTCAATAAATACCCTCCCCGCGCCATGGGTCACAAGTGGATTAAACGGTAAAAAAAAAGAAGATATAGGTCAAACCGAACCCTGCTAAAATACACAGCGAAGACCAAGATCTACAAATTCCCTGGAATATTTAATACTAACTACTTCAGGTTCGGAGTTGCAGAGTGGGCTTCGGCTGGTCCGACGGCTCTGTGCTCCGACCGCCCAACCGAGCATAAGAGGGGTGGCTGCGGTCTGCCGTCGATCTATGTCTCTGAATTCGGGAAACGGAGAGCGGCTGGTCCCCACCGTTGCCTGTCCTGAGAATGGTTTTCCGTTATTTTCCATTCTCCCGCACTATTGCGAATGCCGGGACAGTTTCTAGTATAGGCCACGGCCGCCAACCCCCTCACCTTCTCCGCACGTCTCCTTCACCGTAACAAATTTCCCGGCCTGAGATACGGCGTCACCGTCTAGGAGACCCGCCTCCCCCTTCAGGGGAGGAATGAAAACATTTTAGTAGTAGTGGTCACGTTCGGAAAGCGAACGGACTCAAGAATGGGAAGAACTACATACAGCAAGAATGAAAGTATGTCGGGTCCGAGAGAGCTGAAACATCATTTTTTATAGCTGGGATAAACGATGTATGGGGGAGGGGATTTAATAATAGGTTATTCTGTCCTCTGTCCTCGCAAAAGTAATCGAACCTGCAGATCAGAATTGAGGTAGTCCCTAACCAACCAGGGTACAAACATACTCTGTAAACGAAACTTTCCACACATTCTCATATGGGGGCTTAGCAAAAAATCTCAACCAGGCAAGTGGGCCGTGCCCTTAGGGGAGCGCAGCTGTGAACTTACATCCGGGAGATAGTGGATTCGAGCCCAACTGTCGGCAGCCCTGAAGATGGTTCTCCGTGGTTTCCCATTTTCACACCAGGAAAATGCTGGTGCTGTACCTTAATTAAGACCACGGCCACTTCCTTCCCACTCCTAAACCTTTCCTATCCCATCGTCGCCATTAAGACCTATCTGTGTTGGTGCGACGTAAAACAAATTGTAAAAAGAAGCAAAACATTTGATATTACTGGGACAAGGAAGACCAAGAATGCACGAGGAGCGCCACAAGGCTACAATGCCGGCGAGTGGCGACAGCAAGTGTGAGACTAGGAGTGAGCGTAACAATAATACCGGCGAATTGTTGAGGCTAGCGTTAAGGAGGCCAGTAGCTATTTAAGGGGAGTCATGGCTGAAATTTTGAACTTCTACAATATACCGCTTACTACAACCAAATCGAAAACACAACCATATATTAATATGATATAGCATCACACAAAATTTTCACTTGATTTGTTAACTTGTTGCGAAGTTATTAACCAATTAAGTTTTTTATATGTTGCATAGAAAATCCTTCTTGCAGAATAATTTTAATTATTTTTGGGCTAAAATTTGGCAGAATTGTCAAAAATCATACACTTAATAATAACTCTGCGTTTTTTAGTCAGGTATAAACTATTGGATATATAGGTAATTCAGTTTTTTGTTATTTAAACAATAGGCATAAATCTAGTTTGGTGCTGTTTTAGGAGAAAATATATGAAGATAATATTCAACTGATGATCAAAATGCTGAACTGTCTTTTTAATTCCTGTACATATTGTAATACTATCTGAAAATTTTAGGGGAAGCTGTTTAGAACTCTGTCGCAGGGAGCATTTTTCAGAAAGGAAAGACCTGAAAGTATTTTAAGGTAGACAAATGCAATTTAACGTTTTAAGAAACATACTTGTTTCAAAACTGCTCTGGACTGTAAGTTACTTTCTCGGAAGTATTTCTCCTTTTATGCACGGCGTAGGACGACTACAAGGTAAATATATTCCAGGTGGGTTATTGAAATGGTATTCCGCAAAAACCTTGAAGCCAATATATTCTACTGAATATTCACTTGTCGCTATTTTTTGAATCCGGCATTTAGAGCTTTAAGAATGGCGTTCGGGATTTGAAAGAGCAAGAATTGGGGGATGTTTAAGGGTAACATTGAAAATGTGATGTTTTGGTAAAAAAAACTGCAACATTTCAGTCATGGCCCCCTTAAAGATGCAAAAGGCACCGAAAATGATCTGGAAGTGGAAACTGCGAAAATCTCTCGCTGGCCTATGTAAAGATGTAGGGGAAAGTACAATAGTCGGGTTCCCTGTACTGCAAGTAAACATTTGCAAACCTGAAAATTGGCATGCAGGTAGTCCCCGATCTGCCATGGTTTCGAGAAGGTCATGAGTTAGTGGCATGTTATTAGGGAGTGCGATAGTAGTGAATATGAAGGTCTTGATTATGGGAAGTGTGGCGGACCGAGTAGTGAAGATTTTGCCTGTGAGAGGCCGTGTTGGAAAGCAGAAGTTTGACGTTCCAGAGGGCTGTGTGTTCGATTACTTTCGTAAGTATAATGTCTGTTGAGTGCAAAACTCAAACCACAACTGTATATAGTAGTAGTTTAACGAACTTAGTCGCTAGAAAAGCACGCTACCTCTCTGAGTAGGTAGTGATTTTATTTTAAGGACCGGGCGAGTTGGCCGTGAGGTTAGGGGCGCGCAGCTGTGAGCTTGCATCCGGGAGATAGTGGGTTAGAATCCCACTGTCGGCACACCTGAAGATGGTTTTCCATGGTTTCTCATTATCACACCAAGCAAATGCTGGGGCTGAACATTAATTAAGGCCAAGGCCGCTTCCTTCCATTTCCTAGGCTTTTCCTATCCCATCGTCGTCATAAGACCTATCTGTGTCGATGCGACGCAAAGACTCTAGCAAAAAGATATCTATGTATTTTAAGGTCTCTGACCCATCACGTTGTCTTTTCCATTATCATGACCACGAACCTACTACGCTGGCGTAGCAGGGAGAGAGGTGATACTCCCACGTGACGCGTCCCAGTTGGCAGATAGGGGTGTCCTAACCGGCTTGCCGGCGGACTTGAGGGACATAAAATACCTCTCGCGGACCAAACACACTACCCCCTACGGGTGGGGGACGCACATGTAGAATACACCCGCGGTATCCCCTGCCTGTCGTGAGAGGCGACACAAAGGGGCGACCAAGGGATGATTGAATTAGAACCATGAAACTACTTTTGATTCGTATCATCACGCGGGGAACACCATCGGTTGCCTGTACTTGCGAGTAGTACCACTATATTAGGTACGAAATAGGTTTGTGATTTGTAGCAGTATAGAGCCTGGCCTGGGGGTTTTCCAGTACCCGTGCGTCGTACCCATGTGAGCAACACCGCGGGTCTGGGCGTTGCCTGTGAGTTGTACCACTATATGAGCGACACCGTGGGTCTGCGTTGCCTGTGATTAGTATACACTATGTGAGGAACACCACGGGCCCCGTGGGACCGGCACCTATGACTAGTACAGCTAGGTGAGGAAACTCATCGGTTTGCGTTGGCTGTGAATGGCGCCATTGTGTGAGAAACACCATAGGTCTGCGTTACCTGTACGAAGTACAATGCTTGTGAGTAGTACCATCTTGTGTGGAACACCGTGAGTCTTCGCTACTTTTGATTAGTACCCCAACAAGACAAATACCATGGTTCTACTTTACTCTTTACTCGCGACATGTGCCATTCTGTGGGGCCTTAGACGTGGATTTTGCACCCCTGTAGACATCAAGCATCATTGTGCTTTATGAGTGGTCCCTTGGTCCGTAATACTACTATTTGCGATCCTTTTTTGAGTCTGATCCACTGTTTTTGTTTGTTTTTTGTTGGGTTCATGTCCATCCCTTCATTCTACATGACATTTTTTATTTTTTTTTGGTCATTGGATGAAATTGAAATTTTTGTTATTTCATTTCATACCATTAGGGGCCGATAACCTCGATGTTAGGCCCCTTTAAACAACAAGCATCATCATCATCATCACCATGAAGAATTCATATATTGTGTTCAGGACTCCATCTTAAGGAAACTTTCCTGAGCAGTTCCAAATTCAAAATTGAAAGAAAGTTTTCAAACACCATATGACCTAGGAAACTAAGTTTGCATCCATTCAGGTACCCCTTAATCTATATAAGTGAATGAAAATTTAACTGGGAACCTAGAAAAGGGAATTTTAAAGGAAGTATTTTTCGCAATGGCACTGACCTAACACTGGCATAGGGCCACCAAAATTACGGTCTAGGGGCAACATCTGGACCTCCAAGGCTTCTTCTGTGGCCCACATGAACTGAAGCTCTTTTACTATCTTGCATTGTCCGACTCCATGGCTAAATGGTTAGCGTGCTGGCCTTTGGTCACAGGGGTCCCGGGTTCGATTCCCGGCAGGGTCGGGATTTTAACCTTAATTGGTTAATTTCGCTGGCACCGGGGCTGGGTGTAGGTGTCGTCTTCATCATCATTTCATCCTCATCACGACTCGCAGGTCACCTACGGGAGTCAAATCGGAAGATCTGCATCTGGCGAGCCGAACTTGTCCTCGGACACTCCCGGCACTAAAAGCCATACGCCATTTCTTTCTTTATCGTGCATTCTTCATTTTGTTTTTAGTGGTTATAATGAGCAACTACAGTTTCAACGTAAATAATTTACCTGTACTATTACTAATGATCAGTAAGTTTATCTTTGTCATGTAATACCTGTTTCAAGTCATTCAAATGCTTATGTCCAGTACATCTGTCAGGAAGAACCACCAGTCGGGTTATCCTAACAATTCATACGCGTCCGCTTTGTCCTCAAGAAATGTACGGACTTTCTATCGCAGAGCAAGCGGTCTTGCTAACGTTTGACCACGGTTTAACCACCTTATTATTCCAAAGTGTTCTGCTCAATTATCCACATCAGGAGCAACTTGAGCTGGCTTACCGAAAGCATTAAACTTCTAGAAACTTCAGGACTTCCTGCACAAGATTCTCATGCTGACATAATGGATGCTATTGAAAAGCTAAGTACTGTGCGTGGAGGAACTGGGACAGATGTAGTAAGTAAATTCAGCAGTGTTGAAGAGAAATCCTGGTTATTCAACATTTCACAGTGCGTACCGAATTCTAAATTGAGATGATGTCCAATTCACCTGAAGACATTTCTACAGGATAAAAATATTCTTCCCCCAAAATTTGCCCTAGCTACAACATCTGACGTGGAGAAATCATTCACTGCAAATAAGAGCACTGTGAGTGTGAACATATTTCAATGCCTCCAGAGAACATAGAAAAATACACGATTGTTCACTGTGTTGCAAAATGAATGTGTTTTGAATGTGTAACTAGTAAAATAATAAATTGGTATTAGGTCTAAATACTTGATATTGTAATATTTTTCTTATTTTATATATTTTACGACACCTTTTCCATGTATTGGCAGTAGGGTTAGGGAATCGCATCTGTGAGCTTGCATTCGGGATATAGCGGGTTCGAACCCCACTGTAGGGAGTCCTGAAGATGGTTTTTCCATGGTTTCCAATTTGCACACCAGGCTGTACCTTAATTAAGGCCACGGTTGCTTTATTTTCACTCCTAGCCTTTCTCTATCCCATGATTGGCATAAGACCTGTCTGTCTCGTCGAGAAGGAGAGTCAATTGTAAAAAAAAATATTTTCCTGTTTTTCACTACACATTTCGGTAAGTGATATTGCATCTCTAATGATGACATTCCCGATAAATTCATTTCTGATCCTTCTACACTTAAATGAAGCTCTTACTGTGGATCACTGGTAGAATTGTCGGCCTCCGGTTCCTATGTTTGCCAGTTCGAACATGGAAGAGGTGTGAATTTTGAAGGACACAATGAACGTCCGTTCGGCACTTAATGTCGTAAGATCTCAGATTTACCAACACAATTAGTTCTAAGAACTGAGAAATTAGTCACTCAGTGGATGAATAAAAATGAAATATATTCCGTGCTTGTTGGCCATGGTCTAAAAAGTACTCGGTCCTTCGACACTGTGCATGTAGTACATAATTTGCAGTGAAATTTTGGGAGCTAATAATCCAATTTCACCAGGCCTATAGGGCCAGAAGATATTATATTCTTTATTCTTCGAGAATTTCCTGGGTCACATTGTCAAATCTGGAGTCTCAAAACACCAATACATTTGAGTTGCAAGTACTGCTCCCTCATTCAAAATGTATTAATATCTAGAGGAAAATTCTGCCTCATTGTATTGGTTTATATGCTGATCTGAAATACTCTTATCTCATGACGGAAATGGAGTAGAACGTGCAGACAGAGTCTCAACGCCGAGTGTCGAGTGGCAGTAAATAACTCTGCTCCAGGGTGGGGGGGAAATGCCCTTCGAATCCATAAAGCAGCGTCTGTCTTTAACTTAGGAGTGTCTACAACTCCCATACTGGGTAGAAATAGTACAGGTCGATGATCACTTGAATGACAACGACAAGACCATTGCGTAGGACAAGACAACGGTAAATCACTCTCGTTCCAATGGCCTGAAGGCGGAGCCCAATTTCTGGGGGATTCACAATGCTGAGGCAATCACCCCTCACATCCCTCTGAATGGGATTTATAAGTTTGGATGTTTCATGGCGCTCGTGCGGGTTGTTAAAAAAGCGGAGGTAAATGGGACGCTGCTGACTGCTAGTATCAGCCACTGGCAGCTGCAGGGTCACAGCGAGATCAATCTGGCTTAGCGTCAGGCAGCAACCGGCCGCTAAACTCCTGACAAACAAGTCTGATTATAAAAGTAAAATTATACACTCTACTGATCAGAAGAGACAACCTTGAGTGATCATTGAGAGTGCCCACACTACAGGCACATATACGGTCAGAGAAAGGAAAGGTTCTTCAAGAAGCCGGTCATGAAATCCTAATCTGTTAGATAACCCATTTGAGTAGGAGTTTCCCTGCCATATGGGAGAGTAAAAATCGTAAGACAACCTAGATGGTGCCAAATGAAATATCTGCACACGGCAGTTCACACTACACGACAATGATAATTTATAATTATTAATTTTTGTTGTCATTATTCTCGTGCTTTTATTTCTTATTTTTATGTTCATTTGTTATTGTTATTAACGCCTGGGGATGGAAAGCAGTGTGATAAATCGTTCGTCAACCTCGTATACTTACTGCATATCAAATGAGTCTCATCCCTTAGATTAATTTGATATCTGTACTACTGTGTGTGTGTGTGTGTGCTTGTATTATGCAATGGCGACTATTAGTGGCAAGACATCGTTCATTACAACTATAAAATACCATCTTGTCATTCGCCTTGAGCTGAAAGGGGAGACCATGCCGAGAAAGAAAGTGTTAAAATTCAAAATACATGATTTTTCAGAAGATTTAAGCGGTTTACGTGATACCTCTAAAAATTACACTTGCTACACATTTGTACTGAAAATTGGTGTGTGCATAGTTATTACATAATTTACTACAGTCCAATCTGTAAAATAGCTGCAACTCAAAATGACCCTTTCGAATTAAGCAAAGTGACTAATGTCATAACATTGAAAATAGTTGTTAAGTGCTTGCTGGTATGAATACATTATATTTTGATTTTTAACACTTTCGGTCGTTTTAGAGGTTGAAATAAGCTAAATTATACGGGGTGGCCCAAAATTCCGTTAGCATTTGACGAGGTAATACTTCACGGAATATTGGAGGTAGAGAGGTATTCATTGAAACACATGATTGGCTTGAAATGGTGTTTTATTGGCATCAAAATAAGTACAAAAAATGACCAACAGATGGCGTTTCATATGATACGCAAGCAATAATTAGCGTAACAATCGAGGTTTAGTAAAGACGATGTTTTTATATCACATATTAAACATGTCGGCCGTCATTCGTCAACAATACCTGTAGTCGAGGGATACTGTTGTGAACAGCACTGTACACCATGTTCCTAAGTATGGTGAGATGTTGTCTTTTAGCATCCCTAATGAGGTCGGACGATCGCGATAGCCTTGCGACTTCAGGTAATCCCACATCCAATAATCACACGGATTGAGATCCGGGGACCTGGGAGGCCAAGCGTGACATTCCGTGATTGCAGGCTTATCTGACGCTCTCTCTCACAATTACAGCTCCTGTTATACCGTACACGGGTTTCATGCGGCATCACTAACGTGTTGCTGTCCAGCACCATTTGTTGGCCTGATTTGGCACTCCTTGTTGGGGTCGATAAAACCCCATGTCATGTGAAACATATGTGGTAATTTGTACCTGACGCATTGCTGTCTTACGTTATCTGTTGGTCAATTTGTGTACTTTATTTCGGTGTCAATAAAACCCCACGTTATGCGTCAATTATTATCTCTCTACCTCCAATATTCCAAGAAGTAAGTTTATTGCCTCATCGAATGTTAACGGAGAGAAATGAATGTTTTAAGGTTTTTTTTGCTATTTGCTTTACGTCGCACCGACACAGATAGGTCTTATGGCGACGATGGGACAGGGAAGGGCTAGGAGTGGGAAGAAAGCGGCCGTGGCCTTAATTAAGGCACAGCCCCAGCATTTGCCTGATGTGAAAATGGGAAACCACGGAAAACCATTTTCAGGGCTGTCGACAGTGGGGTTCGAACCTACTATCTCCCGATTACTGGATACTGGCCGCACTTCAGCGACTCCAGCTATCGAGCTCGGTTTTTTAAAGTTGTAACCCTTTCGTTCTAAGGCATCAATTTATGATCATCAAACTGGTTTTCTCAGTGCTTTGTAGCACGACCAGTTATAGTTGCTAACTTTGTATTCGGGAGACAGGTGCGTTCGAATCCCGCGTCGGCCATCCTCTAAATGGTTCGCTTTGGTTTCCCCATTTCAGCTCCAGGAAAATGCCAGTATGGTGCCTTTTTCAAGGCCAAACCTACGTTCTTCCCATTCCTAGCCCGTACAATTACATCTAAACCCACAGAAAACACCCTCACATTAAATCTTTCGTACTATGGCTAAAGGGAAGAAGTCAAGAATAGCTGCTTTTCAGGACATTAATTTCGAAGTCTTAAGGTGGGACCAGCACCTTAGGGGGGCGAAAAATGTTATCTTTCAATATTTTGTTTCATGTACTATGAAATATCATTTTTGAATGAATTTTACAATTTCGTTGCTGTCTATAATACTTTCCACGCTATGACCTAAAGAATGCAGGGCTGTCACTCATGTTAGACTTTTAAATGCTATAAGATTTCCAATATTTTAGGGATTTTGTCACTCGTTTTCGGTAAAACGTATTTTTCAAATCTGTTTTCCTGATAATTATAATTTTCGTGGAAATTTGAACAACATTTTTATGCTTAAAAATACAAATCGATAAAAATATTAATACTTAAAGTATTCCAACGAATTCGGAATTACATGCGACGTAGGGTGGAAGGCTGTCATGTGTAACACACGTGAAGAGAAGATCAAAGACATGGTGATCATTAATAGTAGTGGTAACGGACCATAACCTCGAAGTTATTTGGTTTGCGACCATTGTTCAGAAGACCTTTTATCCTTCGTTTGTTGTGTGCTGCGTCCTCTGTAAATACTGAAATATTTTTCAAGGACATCCTGTCGATACTACAATGATAAGTAGATTTCAAAAATAATCGTTGAGAAATATTGATATTCATGAATGTTATAAGGAAAATGGCAAATGTATGTACATTATACAGCCGCCATTTTGAATACCTGATTTTCTGTAATGACATGCGCTTTGCGACATTTACATATATGATCATGTTGGAAACGAATTGTGTATTTTCCTCATCAAAATTCATCTGAATCACTCTCTCATCTGATGAGAAAGAAAATGTGACATTAAGTGTGCTTTTTAGTCGTTAAATGTGTTGGTCGGTCCGCCTCTGTGGTGTAGTTGTTAGTGTGATTAGCTGCCACCACCAGAGGCCCGGGTTCGATTCCCGGTTCTGCCACGAAATTTGAAAAGTGGTTCGAGGGCTGGAACGGGGTCCACTCAGCCTCGGGAGGTCAACTGAATAGAGGGGGGTTCGATTCCCACCTCAACCATCCTGGAAGTGGTTTTCCGCGGTTTTCCACTTCTCCTCCAGGCAAATGCCGGGATGGCACCTAACTTAAAGCCACGGCCGCTTCCTTCCCTCTTCCTTGTCTATCCTTTACAATCTCCCCATCCCCCACTAAGGCCCCTGTTTAGCATAGCAGGTGAGGCCGCCTGGGCGAGGTACTGGTCATTCTCTCCAGTTGTATCCCCGACCCAATGTCTCACGCTCCAGGACACTGTCCTTGAGGCGGTAGAGGTTGGGGTCCCTCGCTGAGTTCGAGGAAAAAACCAATCCTGGAGGACAAACAGATTAAGAAAGAAAGAAAGGTGTTGGTCTCCGCTTAAAAGCAGAGACTATTATTAATTTTGAAATGAATAGACCTACATCAGCATATTTAAGAAAAAATGTATTTTGATACTTTTAGTGTTGTTTCCTCCTGCTAACGGTTTAAAATAAAATTAGTGACTTGTACTAGGAGGACCGCACATAACATGAAAGGTATTAGGCTCATAAGAAGCAAAGGAGCTACTAAAAGGCATACGCTAAAAATGTTTATGATACTTCCATTTGAAGTACTAGCTGCTTAGCGTCTTGCGAATACTGAACAGGAGTTTGGAACGAGTATACATTTTGCTCTCAATGGAAATTCATGCTATATCCCAAGAAGAGATGCCATTAACCTTACTCCGTCCCAAAAAAGGAAAGGAATGGCGGCATGCTGTCACTATTTTAACGGCCGAGGTTTTTTTGGTGGTTTCGTAGATTCACTTATTAAATAGTTTCGCTGTTTAAGCTAACCTTCATCTGAGTGTGCTAGTTAACGTAGCGCCATATTATAACAGAATATGCGTGTGACGTCACACATTTAGCACAAAGTTTGCCTTAATTTGAGGCGCTGTTTCAGAAAAAATACGTTTCAGATTTTAAATTTGTTTTTTGCAACAGGTATCCTCCTCTTTCATATGTCAATTAAGACATGTTTTTTGCAACATTTACCCCCCTCTTTCATATGTCAATTAAGACATTTTTTTTGCAACAGGTATCCCCCTCTTTCATATGTCAATTAAGACATGTTTTTTGCAACAGGTATCCCCCTCTTTCATATGTCAATTAAGACATGTTTTTTGCAACAGGTATCCCCCTCTTTCATATGTCAATTAAGATATGTTTTTTGCAACAGGTATCCCCCTCTTTCATATGTCAATGAAGACATGTAAGATAACATAAGATATGTTCTCAAAGTAAAGCAAAGTCACCTCTGTACAGGCCATGAAGGCCCTTGGAGAAGTGGAAGGTAAAGGCTTTCACCAGTGTTAACCTCGGCATGTGATGGGGTAGAGTGGTTACCCTACGCCCGGCCGCCTTTGCCCTCAGGAATTAACCTGGTACTCATTTTTGGTGTAGGCTGAGTGAACCTCAGGACCATATGCAGCTCCGGAACTGGAAATCTCGTTTCTTAAATGTTACGACTTCCTGACGGGGATTCGAACCCACGTTCTTCCGGGCGAACAGAGCACGCCTTTACCGCCTCGGCCAGGCAGCCCCTGATATGTTCTCAAAAGTTTACATAAATTATTGTTATATTATATGAGGAGCCTCCGTGGCTCAGACGGCAGCGCGTCGGCCTCTCACCGCTGGATACCGTGGTTCAAATCCCGGTCACTCCATGTGAGATTTGTGCTGGACAAAGCGGAGGCGGCACAGGTTTTTCTCCGGGTACTCCGGTTTTCCCTGTCATCTTTCATTCCAGCAACACTCTCCATTCTCATTTCATAGCATCTATCAGTCTTTAATAAATCACTTTGGGAGTGGCGACCCCATCGTACTAATAGCCTATATAAGATTCATTCATTCATTCATCCCTGACCCGGTCAATAACTGGAAAACAGGTTGTAGGTTTTCATATTATATGAATTCCACGTAGAGTAGCTAATATTGAATTAATTTTGTTCATTTTAGACTAAGGATGTAGATCTCTTAGTTTTAATCTATATTAAGTTATATTATTAGCCTATATTATGTACAGTGTATTAAGTTTGAATATTAAGTTTGTGTTCATTATCAAGCCTCATAATGTGGTTAAGTGTAAGAGAGCGCCAAGAGCCCTAACTTCGCCACAAATAAATAAATAAATAAATAAATAAATAAATAAATAAATAAATAAATAAATAAATAAATAAATAAATAAATAAATAAATAACCATAAGTCAAATGCTCTCGGCGATACACGCGTTCTACCCAAAATTTTTCTTTACATTTACCCGTTGTCAAGGAATGTAAGTCTACGCAAAAAATGTAGCCGGGCTGAATGGCTCAGACGGTTGAGGCGCGCTGGTCTTCTATCCCGAACTTGGCGGGTTCGATCCTGGTTCAGTCCGGTGTTATCTGGTTCTCAAATTCATCAGCCGGTAGATTTACTGGCACGAAAATAACGCCTGGAGGTCGAAATTCAGGCACCTCGGCATTTCCGAAAACAGTCAATCATAGTTGGTGGACATTAATTATTATTATTATTATTATTATTATTATTATTATTATTATTATTATTATTATTATTATTATCATCATTATTATTATTATGTTCGACTCGTTGGCTGAATGGTCAGCGTACTGGCCTTAGGTTCAGAGGGTCCCGGGTTCGATTCCCGGCAGGGTCGAGGATTTTAACCTTCATTGGTTAATTCTAATGGTTCTGGGGCTGGGTGTTCGTGCTGTCTCCAACATCCCTGCAACTCACACACCACACATAACACTATCCTCCACCACAATAACACGCAGTTACCTAAACATGGCAGATACCACGCACCCTTATCGGAGGGTCTACCTTAGAAGAGCTGCACTCGGCCAGAAATAGCCATACGAAATTATTATTATTATTACTATTATTATTATTATTATTATTATTATTATTATTATTATTATTATTATTATTATTATTATTTAAAAGGGAGGCTGTTTCCCTAGCGATCATTTGACCTGGCACAAGTAATATTTAATGCTGTGAATTTTCGCACGGAGTGCAACGCATTGAGCGTGTGCGATAAAGTGACAACATAGAAGCCGTTTGGTTGTATACTTGTGAGCAGCTTCTCAAAGCCAACACGCTTCCCATTGACACGGATCACTGTGCGCAGCGCCGCTCATGCAGCCGTGACTTTTTATTCGGGAAATGATGGATTGGAATCTCCCCGTCGGCAGCCATGAAGATGTTTTTACGTGGTTTACCATTTTCGCTCTAACCAAATGTCTAGTCTCTATCTTAATTAAGGGAACAGTCTGGAAACAAACATTTCTTTTTACCACATGTAACTCATGTATTTTCATAAAATTTTAGGGGAATATCTTCTAATAATAGAAAGGATATTCCTAACATCTCTTGGGGATGCTATTTAAAACATCCCACAGAAAAGGACGTGCTCTTTTGAACACTTCAAATCCTTCTTCTTCGTAAAGTTTCACTGAAATTTCATTGAAATTTTGGAAGTTGTTAGAAAACACGTGCTCAAAGAAAACTCTGTATTCAATTTTCTGTACCGTATATAATACATATTCATAGATATATTACATTTCAAGGAATGATACATGTTTGTACGAAAAAGTAAGACCGAGCTCGATAGCTGCAGTCTCTTAAGTGCGGCCAGTATCCAGTAAACGGGAGATTGTGGGTTCGAGCCCCACTGTCGGCAGCCCTGAAGATGGTTTTCCGTGGTTTCCCATTTTCACACCAAGCAAATGCCGGGGCTGTACCTTACTTAAGGCCACGGCCGCTTCCTTCCAATTCCTAGGCCTTTCCTATCCCATCGTCGCCGTAAGACCTATCTGTGTCGGTGCAACGCAAAGCAAATAGCAAAAAAAAAAAAAAAGAGGAAAAGTAAGATATACTTCGTTCTTACCTGCAATAATCCTGAGATCAAGATATCCGTGTAGAGGTTTTATACTATAACTCTGATACATGTATCATAAAGGTTTTGTAATGCAAAACGAAATATTACAGGAGAAAAATTACATTCAATATTTAAAGATGAAAACTTGGAAAAGAGAAGAACAATATTAAAGTAGTTTTCTGCCCTGAATCATTATCTAAGTTTCCGGAAAAAGTATATGATATAATTGAAATAAAGCACGTCATTCGAACTGGTAGTGTAATATGGTATTCTAAGCAAACATCTTCAAATATTTTACTCCTGTCTTAATTAGTGTAGCAGAAAATAAACCAATAAACTTCGATCAATGTTTGTGAGAAGTCAATAGGCACTGAGTATTCCCCTCTACTAACCAGAACATCAACTCAGCTGTTAATTCTTAAATTAGTCTTCCCCTTCAAGGCTGTAGAATTTTTTATGACAGGGGTCTTCAATTATTCCTCCCTAGGCTCCAGATTGATGGTAATATTGCAATATAGTGAGCACTGGGGTCCAAAAATTTGGTTGAATAAGACAGGTGCTGGTCTTGCAGACGGTGATTGGTTTCTCCGTGTAATAATTGCAGAAACAGGTAAGTGACTTTTATCACCGTATATCCCTGAATTTTTAAAATTCTAACCAGTGGAGTACATTCATATATAAACACAATTTTAGATAAATTATATTTGAACTTCAGTGTTCAAAGGTGCGTTTGAAATAACAAATTTTTTGCTAGTTGCTTTACGTCGCACCGACACAGATATGTTGAGACTTCCTAACTCTCTTACTAATTTTACAAACATATATAAAACTGCATTTAACTTGAAAAATATGAAATATCTACATTTAAAATGGAAAATCTGAAAATTAACATTCATTAAATAAAATACATACTCGTCGGACCTTGTACTCACACTTACTTGTTACCTGCTTACTTACACATACGTTATTTGAAGGGCGCCAGCTGCCACTCAGTGCAGCAATAATAGAATGAGACTCTTGACTATCTCTAGGGTGTGGGGTAATAAGCTTACTTTTGACAACATACCATATAAGTTCTGGGAAAAGGAGATTGGCGTTCGGTTTCCCCATTAATTTTGAGGTTAAGATATTTTACTGTCAATGAAATAAAACTATGAATTCGTTTGATAGAACAATATATATATTCTTTAAATAATATATCAAAAATAGTGAGTCTTGTTGCGATAAAACAGATGAGAATATGAAATTATGACATTGCAACTGAAAGAAACTAGGCATGAATTTGAATTCTTCTTGACCGGACATTTAACAATTTATACGAAGTATTTCCCTCACTGATTCACTTGACTGTACCTTCAACACTTTGAGTGCAATTACGACGTATTCCTTTGATCTGGTGTTTACTGTAGATGTGTCACGCCTAACTTGGTGATACATCCTTGTGACTGCTTCTTCTCCATATCATCTGACTTCTTTGTAAGTCAATATGGTATCCCTCTCTGACTCCATGGTAAGCCCTTGCGTCCGTGTCTTCAACTAAGTCAGCGACCAGCTTTGTCTTCACTCACTCAATGACCAATAATTAATGGCTCACTGAGTCTTCTCCATCTCTCGTTCACACTCGTTGACTGACCGACTGAGGCCTCTTCATCTAGTAGACTTGTTCACTGTACTGCTTCCGTTTAAATAATGACTGACGCTACAATATGCACCCACCTTTTATAGACGTTGGTTGACACAGCTACGTAATCTCCAGAAATAACAATGACATACTCCCACAACGCGGCAAATATTACATATAGTTGTGAAACCGCCGCCGGCTCGCTGGGTTTCTCAAAGAAAGTGAGCTCAGTGCTAACTAAATACGATGACGAAGCCATGACATGGCGATGACTTGGCAGAATCGCCAGTATAGCACAATATAACAACGTCACATCCAACATCTGATACATCGAAACTCTCACTGTACAGATATTTAATGTTAATCTTCATATACGTATATATGAATACACTCAATTATAAATAATAATTATAACAACATAATAGTAATCTCATAGATAAAATAATAATAATAATACGGACATAATAATAATAATAATAATAATAATAATAATAATAATAATAATAATAATAATAATAATAATAATAATAATAATAATAATAATAATAATAATAATAATAATAATAATAATAATAATAATAATAATATACATATTATCTTGTAACGGGATTTGAATCGTTACAAGGTGTCATGGCGACGGAAATACATAAGTCACACAGTCAACCTCATTACGAGAGAAGTGTTGTGTCTTATTTTGTGCAATCATTCAAAGTTTGGAATGCTGGAACTTCCAGCATTGGTTAAGCATTCGTCAATGTTCATTAGTAAATTTGGATCTGAAATTATTTTTCACAAAATGCATATTGGTAAATATACTTTCAAATGCATATGTTAACCCAAACCTACTCAGCACATATTTAGAAAATATGTGCAAGTTAGAATGAGAATCTCTACCACGAGAGAGCCAAAATGACACATCACCTTTCCCTGCTTTTTCTTCTGTCATCTGCAGCTGAAGCACTTCTATCTGTAAATTGACGTGTATAAGTTCCTCAGTTCGATTTCTTTGGTACATCATTCTTCTCGAAGGAAAATGCTGTTCCTACAGCCTGAAAAATCTTCCAATTTAATGTACTGCGCGGATGGTTTATCAAATCCCCTCTTAGGTAGGTACAAAATATTTGAAAATTTACGCAAGACACCTTCATTACAAGATACCGTAGGAAGATTAATTAATTAATCATTTATTAAGTATTTCTTCCTTCAAGCCTTCAGTAAAGTGATCTAAGTTATCTGTTGTTTGCTCCACACACGAATTCAGAAATAACGCTAACTGTTAACTGTTACTGTTTTTTGCATAATTTCTAGTCTTTTTTATACTTGAGATCGTATAAACAGTGCAGGTCCGGGAAGAAATGCATAGAGGCCCGTTTCCAGACCGGAGTCCGCCATTTGAAGACCCCTGTTCTGAGTACAGGCAAAATGGATTTATCATATATAAAAGTAGTGGACCCGTGCGGTGCTCCACAGCATTCCTTATAAATAAGTCATATAACTCATCTCCAGCCTGTCGTAGTCATGTTGTTTTTTCCTGCCCATTTCAATAATTTTATGAACATTTAATACCGATAATATTGTTTATGGATTTTCCAAAAAAAAAAAAAAAGTGTTTATTTTTAAGGAAGATTCCAAATACCAATGTTAACGTCTGTAACATCTTCAGTTGTACGATCCCGCCCGTATGTGTGTCTTACCCTACAGTTTTGTTTCCCAAACAGTAAGTTTTAATATGTTTACCACACCGATTGGGAACGAACTTTGACTTAAACGGCATTCAGAGTGTCACAGTTCATCTCAGCTACCCCACAGACTATGAATTCGTCACTAATATCGTCATTTTCGGAATTATAAGTTTCACTCCCTTCCTTTAGGGGTGCCAGGGGTTTCTTGCCCCTACAGTATTTTTTCCAGATAAAAGCAGAAATAAGTTTTAAGAAACACGTCATAATCTTCACATACTGTTGGATAGGCAACCCGCTAATCGGACTTGTCTTGCGGTTTGCTTATCTTCCCCTACTTTATTTTTCACCCTTTAGTGCCGAACTACCAATCAGATTTCGTTTAGACCACTTCATAATCCCTCTAAGATGTAATAAGAACAAACTGTGAAAATTTCAGCGAAATCGGCCCAGTAGTTTTTGAGTCTATTAGCTTCAAACATACCAACATCCAATTTCATATACACAGATGAGTTATACGGTTTTAATTTATGGTGAGTCAAGGGCAGCACGAATATACGGGAACGTTTACCCAATTGAAGACAGCCAGGTGATCGTGTTTTTGTTGCTCTTCTTTAGAGCCTTGGAGATCTGGACAAACACCGCCTACATTTGAGGAATGGGGTAGAGGAAGACATTTTAGACTTGATCTAAAATGATCCGGCGAGGTGTGATAGGACATGAGGATGGTGTGTCTCACTATGTTTTACATCGAACACTTAGAGAAAAGGTCTTGTATCTATACCATGTACAACGAACTCATAACCTTAGAACCTTCAATAACAGATTCCCCTCACGGAGCGATTCTGTAAGTCGATTTTCAGTAAGAAACGGCAACAGACGAATTCTCTTACCAAAATTCTTGTCATTTCACACGAGATGGAGTACTGAATTTTCGTATCGCTCATATCTGGAGCATAGGTATTGTAAGGGACATAATTATCGGTTCTTTAGTACTCACGCCCGGTATTGAATAGGTGGAATTTTTGAATTGTAATTATATTTCAATAAGAATCATTATGATAATCATAGTTTTTGACAGAAGGAAGCTACTTGCAGTTTCTTGCAGATTGTATATTACCAGTAGTTTAGGATAATACAGTAATCTTTTGAACAACATACGTAGACATATGAGGTCTTTACATTCTGATGCGAACCCACCTTCCACCTTAATACTTTTAGATCTGTGTGGGAGGTTTTAGACAACAAATATCCGGAAACTAGATTGGTCGATATGGTCCTGTGCAGCGGCTAGTTCGAAGCCCAGAATTAACTCCCATGGAGTTTTACCTCTGGGGATATATGAGGGAAATAGTTGAATGAAGTGAGATAAAGTATACCCGTGTCCTCGTCCCGAGATGGTGCAGCTCTATTTACGCACATTCCTAATGGAGGTGAATTGTGTGCACCATTTTAACCCCGTACCAGCCACCTGCCAATCTCTTTCAATCTCGGGAATCGAATCCGGGTCCCCAAGTAGGCAGATAATAGCACTAACTGTTGTACTACGGAGGCGGACTAGATGCGAGGTATAGGACCGTGACGACCCCAAAGCCGTGCTTTTGATGCTACGGCTGCAATAACAAATGACGCTGGGGCTTGTAAACGTATACGAGGATGTTAGGTTCTTTGTATCATGCATGCTATTTGCTTTACTTCGCACCGACACAGTAATGTCTTATGGCGACGATGGCATAGGAAAGGCTTAGGAATGTAAAGGTAGCGGCCGTGGCCTTAATTAAGGTACAGCCCCAGCATTTGTTTGGTTTGAAAGTGAGAAACCACGGAAAACCATCTTCAGGGCTGCCGACAGTGGGGTTCGAACCCAATATTTCCCGATTACTGGATACTGGCCCCACTTAAGCGACTGCTATCATAGCATGCGTTCGATCTGAGGACAGTTAGTATATAAACTTCCTGTAAATCAAGAACTTGTTGAAGAGTGCGTCATCGGTCCACATCGACGAAGTTTCCTTCGTTGTATTTTGTATTCAACATAGTGAGGAGCTTTATTTTATTTCGTCCCACAACCATCCACAGACTCAAAAACGTTTTTTACTTACTAGCCATTCTCTGCTGAACCCTGACTTCAAATCTCCGTAGGATCATGTGACATGCATGTAGATCAGTGCTTGGTAGACAACGTATTAACATACGTGTTCAAACGTACTTCCACACGGGCGCTGATTAGTGAGATTATTTTGCCCTTTAAATCAATCAATCAATCAATCAATCAATCAATCAATCAATCAATCAATCAATCAATCAATCAATCAATCAATCAATCAATCAATCAATCAATCAATCAATCAATCAATCAATCAATCAATCAATCAATCAATCAATCAATCAATCAATCAATCAATCAATCAATCAATTCCATAGTTACAACGTAGGCTACAGGATACTACCGGCCCAAATATCCAAATCCTTAATGTGAGGTTGCATCAAAAACAACAACTAAAACAGCAATATGTTCACGTAGGAATTTTACAAGACGAGTACCGCTATTCTCTTTTCAGATGAGTTTCTGCCCTCCTCCCTTGCCAACAAGTATAGTCATGCTTTGATTACGCAAAAACTTCCCTTCACCGGCCATGAAACAACCCCCCCTCCCCCCGCCACCAGCTACAGCAGATTTAGTTTGCCACTGCTGCTTGAAGTTGCTGAGAACCTAGAAACATTGACTTCCTAATATTTAATTTTAAATTTATGAAGATTGCAGATAATTTCATCGCAATCGGGCGAGTTGGCCGTGAGCGTAGAGGCGCGCGGCTGTGAGCTTGCATCCGGGAGATAGTAGGTTCGAATCCCACTATCGGCAGCCCTGAAGATGGTTTTCCGTGGTTTCCCATTTTCACACCAGGCAAATGCTGGGGCTGTACCTTAATTAAGGCCACGGCCGCTTCCTTCCAACTCCTAGGCCTTTCCCATCCCATCGTCGCCATAAGACCTATCTGTGTCGGTGCGACGTAAAGCCCCTAGCAAAAAAAAAATCATCGCACAGGATGCTTGAAACCGTCTCTTTTATCATCTGTTAAACTAATATATTTTATTTTAATTATACCCTATATGTTCAGTAATATGACCGAAATATCCATTATATATCGACACTGCCATTAATGTCCCTGCCTTCCCAATCCTAGCCTTTTGCTATCTGTCAGTGTGTGGATTATCGCACATTTGGATGCTGAACCTTTGTGATCAGTGGACTGACTCGTTTTCTTAAAGTTCCTATTGTGCAGGGTATAATTATCCTTTAACCAATTCGTGAAGTGTGATATATGAAATAGACCTTGTGGTGAGCCTTCATCGATACCAGCAACGTTACGCTTTCCCGACCTCAGAGTAGGACGCCATTTCCATCAGAATATGCCCATTATACCATGTTAAAAAAGTAAATTTTTTCACGATTTAAGATGTTCCTAACGTTATTGTACGAATGAAACATGGGATTAGGATTGGACTAATATGGCAATAACATATCCTGTTAACATAATAGAAGGCTCAGCGTCATACGGATGTTTTGAGAGGTGTCTGTCTCAGAGTCAGTTAAAAGTTACGAGTGCCTCAATTCAAAGTATGCGCGAAGGTTGATGTGCGTGTGGTCGGGTGGAGTGTTTGAAAGTCATGGCTAATCGTGCGAACGAGGCAGTCAGTTGTCACCGAATGAAACCACTTGTAGAGTGGCATTGCTTCCAGATGTCTACCCGCAGAGGTGTGTTGCCAAAATGCTAGGAGTTACCCAGAATACTGTTTGGTATCTATGGAAACGTTTCCAGAAGACCGGAAGTTCCGACAGGCGCCCTCGTTCGGGCCGACAAGGAAATAAAATCCCAGGGGAAGATCGTTTCTTGCGTCTACAAGCTCTTCGGAACCGTCAAGTTACAGCACGAGCACTGCAGGTGAACCTACAGCAGGCCTGTGGAATACAAGAAAATGAACAAACAATCAGAAATAATTCCAGAGGCCAATTTAAGATACTGACGATCTGCTCAAGTACCTGCACTGGACAGGCGACATCGTGGTAGGACATTACAATTTGCTAGAAATTATCAGCACTGACAGGTAAGATACTGGCGCCCTCTGAATCCCGTTATTTCGTTCAGATGGTCGCCAGCGAGTTTGGAGAAGACGCAGGGAATGATTTCATCTGACAGCTGTACCATCTACCATTGGTTATGGAGATGGGTATGTTAAAGTGTGGGAGCTAAATATATTGACATGAAAAACAGATTTCGTGGTAAGTAGCAACGAATGCGTAACTAATAGACGGTAAATTAAAGGCATCACAGTGTCGAACGTGATTGACCACGTTTGGAAACTTGACGAAAACGCATTATTTATGCATGAAAATGCTAGGGGGCGTTAAGTAACGTCGTTTGGAGATTCCTGCAGGAGAACTAAGTGCAGCGAATTTGATGGCCATCCAGAAGACTCGATTATGCAATAAAAATCGTGCAACTGAGCAAACGCATTCGAGCAGGAAATACAATGCCCCAAACAAAAATAATCTGTAAGCCCATGAATTCGGCTGCTTCAACTGAACGTTTCATTACCGTGCAGTCATTTTGGGTAATGACCAATGACTAATTTGTTTATATCATGTTGAACAGCGACATCGTGTACTGAGGCACCTTTCATTTCAATTCTTAATTTTTGCAAAGAAGGTTTGTTTTCATTCCAAAATATATGCGTATCATGGAGGTATGAATATATAAAAAGTGACAAAATTACTTTCTTGAGGAGTGTCATTGCACCAGTAAATGATTTTGTGTAAATTCACTTGTGATTCCTTAAATTTCCTCTAATCTTTCAATTTCTCACTCCCTCTCAATTCAATCTTGCTGTCTGGAAACTTGATGTCATTTTTTTCCCCAGGAGGGTAGATGCTGATGCTTGCTGTTTTAAGGGGCTTAACATCGAAGGTCATCGGCCCACACAAGGAGGGTAGCTGACGATGGATATAAGCTCTTTTTTTGTAAGTATCTTAACGTCGTACCAGCTCAGGGAGGTCTTCGGCAATGGTGTATAAGGAAGGGCTTGTACAGGGAAATAGTTGACCGTGACCTTAAATTAAGTTACAGCTGCAGCACTCGCCTAGTGTGAAAACGGGAAAGCACGAGAAACTATATTCATGGCTGCTGATGGTGGTCACAGCTACGCGGTAACTCACTCGGTTATGCATAAGAGTATGGTTAGAAAAAAACAGGATAAACTCCATCGGATTATAAAACCTGCCCCTGCGTATGATCAACAGGATGCTATTCAATATTGCACCATATGAGAACAAAGCTCCTCCGGACGAGATTAAGTCTCAAGGGGCTTTGAGTTTAGTTAGCGAATGTTGCCTCAACGGTAGCATTGTTGGAGAAAAGCATTTGCCATCCAATAATTTACGAGGTATTAACGTAGAATGTTAAATAGTCAAATATACTAAAATCATAGGTGTTTTCGGAAATATGGTATTTAAAGCTAAGTTCATTTATGCACTGGTTCAGGCAGAGCTCGCCAAGATTATTATGGATATGATGAGGGGAAGGTGTAATACACGTTACAGAAAGGTTCAAATCATCCATAAATATGGCTCCCGCCACGGATTAGTGGCCGAGTGTCAGCATCCGAAATCGAAGATCGAAGGCTTAAATCCAGCAGAGGTAAACGGGTTTCTGAAGGGCAGTAAAAAAGTCAACTTGACACTTAACCTGCTTTACATTTACTCTAGTATTTGTTACAGTATTTTAAGTTAAAACTCATGTTCCTAGAACTAAATTCAAGGGTGTTTTTACAGGTTCACATGACTTTTCAGAGTTTGTTGAAGATTGTCTTGATGGTGAAGATTCACACTGTGAGCTCTTATCAGATTCAGCTTCCGATGTAATAACGAGGAGGATAAAAACTGCGACCTGCATAAAAGTAATCAGCAATATTCTTCAGAAACTGAGGCTGAAGGAGATTTACCGCATGAAGCTCTCACTTTTTCTAAAACGTTCTTATTCGTCTCCTGAAGGGGGAGGCAGGCCTCTTAGACGGTAACGCTGTCCCTCAGGCCGGAAGAGTTGTTACGTTGAAGGAGATACACGGAGAACTAGATGGGTTTGGTGGTCGTGGCCTATACTACGAACTGTCCCGGAAGCTCCCATCCGTATAAATTCCCCCAGCTCTACGCAGAGAGTATTTTACAAACGATTACCTCCTGATGGATTCCATATATTGCGACTAGCTCCTACCTCAGCAAACCAGGTACAAGCAACTGAACTATCACCCCATGATTATTTCAGCAAATGCATACCTGCAGATATCATAAAAAACCTCACAAAATTCACAAGTTGGAGGAAACCTTCTAACTGTAACAGAGATGAGACAGTTTTGGGGAATTACAGTCACTTGTCCTATTCGAGATATCCCAGAATTCGTATGTAATGAGCATCCAAAACTAGAGTTCCAAGTATAGCAGACCACATGACGAGAGATCGTTACTTCTGAATAAGACATACCTAATTTGAAATTAGTTGATAAGAAAGTAACTAAGGAGGAGAAAGAGAACAACAAATTTTGAAAGGTCAGACCTACACTCAAGAGTGTCCTCACAGCTTGCTTGTTACACACCTGCAGCGAACATGTCTCCGTAGATGAACAAATCATCATTTTTAGGGGCTAGCAGTACTTGAAAGGAGAACCAAACGAAGTTCATCGGAATTTGAAGCTGAGGATGCACCACCAACCAAGAAGTTTCGAGGGAACGTTCCACATGCATCTGATCACCAGAGGAGAAAAGGAGCTCTCCACTTGCCAGAAATTCCCTGCCTGCCAGAAAAATCGCTTCCACCCACCTGGTTACAATGCAAATTCAACTAAAATTATATGTTCTAAGTTCAATCTGAATCGGTTGTTTAGAAGCAAGAGAATGTTTCAACTTCTATCATAAACTGTAAAGTTGCATCAGAAATTGATACAACGGATGCCAAAAGATTTAACTGAAATGAAAACATATCTTGCTTGATTTTCTGTTGAACATTCTGGTTTAATGTAACGTGCGTAATTCAATAAAAGTACTTTTTGCACAATTAGCATAGACGACCATTGTACAGTTTCATTACTTTGTATGCATTCTACAACTCCGATTTCTTCGTAAGAAATAGTAATTTGATGCATTTAAACATCAGATGTGGATTTTCGGAAAGTGTTTTGAATGTTAATTTGTATGTAATGCCTGTTGTTCACAGTAGAATTATCTGTCAAATTTATTGTACAATAATTTAATTTTACAAAATTTCTGTTGCTCACGGTCAAATTCAAGTTTTATAAAACAATTGATAAAACTTTTCATAAAATAGGACATGTTCTATTTAGTAAAATTAATTTTACGAAACGAACCAATCAGCGAAGCTGACATCACGGTGATGTTGGCGCTACGTCGTGAGAAGATTGTGAAGCTCGATTGTAAACAAATACTTCCTTCTAAAATGGCAGGATCCGGGTGGACTAAGGAATCTGTTGGTGTTTTACTGACGAATACCAGAAATATCCTTGTTTGTACGAAGTTAAAACGCCACTTTACCACAACAGAAATGCAAGAGGAGAGGCAGAAAACACAATCGCCGAATCCCTATATGAATGCTGGTCTTCTAACCTCAACTAATTTTCAACCAAATACAGCAATCCTCTAGCTTCTTCTCTTCTTTTGATCCAATCCCGAGTCCAGCATTTCCTGGCATTTCTTTTCTTCCTTTTTACCACTGTACAACATATAAGTGCAGCTAAAGTAGCAAGTTTTGCTTTGTTTGTTGGAGCCATACTCTCAAACACGCTGTAAGTTGAACAGCGATTCTTGGTTTAAAAGATCGATAGAAGGCAGCACATACAAATCTTAGTTCAGAAGTGAGTTCATAGATAGCCGTCCTGATGCTTCGACGGATTTTAAAAAGTATTTTTACCGTGGGCAACACAACTTGTTTTTACCAAAATTTTATAAAATTAATTGTACAACTAATTTTACGAAACATTTTACCGTGAAAAAAGGCATAACATGTAACAATGTAAAATAAACGGAATACAACACAGCTTTGAAAAATTATAAATAATGAACTGTATATCATTGAATCCTGATGTAGCCTATAGGGTGCATTATTTTTCGGCAACTTCTCCTTGAGGATACATAAAATGGACTATATACCCTGAATCTAGTGATAATTGTGGTGAAAATATCCAAAAATCTTCAAATATTTGAAAACATTTTTTCCCTCGGGATTGAGGAGGTTAATGTTGAACGATATTGCCTTGAAAAAGATATCTGGTGACTCATTTGGTGTTCGCCCGACAAAATTAATGAAAACTCATCCATAGATCACCCAAGAGACATGTGGCTTATTTTGTATCTGGTAGAGCATAACAGAATGTCAAAATTGACGCTCAGGCAACCTAGACGGCATACGATCAAAATGTATTCTGTGGCCATACGATTATGATTATTATGATTTCATTTTTTCTTTGCTATTTGCTTTACGTCGCACCGACACAGACAGGTCTTATGGCGACGATGGAATAGGAAAGGCCTAGGAGTGGGAAGGAAGGGCCGTAGCCTTAATTAAGATACAGCCCCAGCATTTTCCTGGTGTGAAAATGGGAAACCACGGAAAACCATCTTCAGGGCTGCCGACAGTGGGGCTCGAACCCACTATCTCCCGATTACTGGATACAGGCCGCACTTAAGCGACTGCAGCTATCAAGCTCGGTTATTATGATTTCTATTATTATTATTATTATTATTATTATTATTATTATTATTATTATTATTGTATTCACCTCACTTATTAGCATAAAGAGTGGGAATGAGTAGCTCAGACGGTAAAGCAGTGCACTTCTGAGCCTAACTTGGCAGATTCGATCCTGGCTCAGTCCAGTGGTATTTTAAGGTGCTCAAATACGTCAGCCTCATGAAAGTAGATTAACTGGCACGTAAAAGAACTCCTGTGGTACAACATTCCGAAACCTCGGCATTTCCGAAAACAATAAAAATTGTAGTTAATGGGGCATAAAAGCAATAACATTATTATTATTATTATTATTATTATTATTATTATTATTATTATTATTATTATTATTATTATTATTATGCAACACACCATATAACGCACAGTACCGACGCTACAGCATTAAAGGATAAGTCACATAAGGAATCGTTCACCTGTTACTGGAAACAGCCCATAAACATAAAACACAGAAAGGTGAAGGAGGGTGGCTCTACTCAACAAATTAGGTAGGAAAGGGTTACATGGAACTTTTAATCAGTTAAGGAAATGAACGATTCTAAATAAAGTTGAAAGAAGGAATGTGATGAAAATGTAAAGGGAAAACAAATTAAATTTAAAATACCACTGGACTGAGCCAGGATCGAATCTAATCACACTAACCACTACACCGCAGAGGCGACCTAATTTCTTTATACTTCTCGAATTTATGGTTGTTTTCCCAATGTGTAAATTATTAGCTGTCTTTGGGGAAAATTTAAGAATGTTGAAATCTTGAAAGGATACTCATCCTATTTTCAAATTGTGTGTGTGTATATATATATACAAAGAAATACCTGTAATTTATTCTTCATGTCGATGAGTTTTCATTCTGATTAGCTGCCATCCCCGGAGGAACGGGTCCATACAGCCTCGGAAGATCACCTGAGTAGAGAGAGTTTCGATTCCCACCTCAGCTATCCCTGAAGTAGTTTTCTGTGGTTTCCCACTTCTCCTCCAGGCAAGTGCCGTGATGTTACCTAACTTAAGACCACGGCCACTTCCTTCCCTCTTCCTTGTCTATCCCTTCCAATCTTCCCATCCTCCCAGAAGACCTCTGTTCAGCACAGCATGTGAGGCCGCCTGGGCGAGGTCCCAGTTGTATCCTTCCGACCCAAAGTCTCATGCTCCATGACACTGCCCTTGAGGCGGCAGAGGTGAGATTCCCTCGGTGAGTCCGAGGGATAAACCAACCGTGGACGGTAAATCGATTCAGAAGAAGAAGAAGAAGGAAAAGAAGAAAAATATATTAATTGGCACAACACCCAAGGAGATAAAATTTAATTTTAGGCATAACATTATTAAGAGCACAAAGAGACGCACAACTGCTCTGTGGCCGGTCCAGAAACAAAATAAATCCACAGCAACTGGCAATGCAGATTCGTAACCAAAACAAGAAAAGAAAGATTACTCTAACAAAATTGCAAATTACCATATCGAAATAAGATCAAGCTACGGGAATGTATATTAAACAAGTGAAACACTCTATTATCGTTACAACGAGGAAAATCTAACTTATCCAAAAGAAAACATAATATAATTGAAAATAATAATGAGTTAAAAACTGCCGCGACGGAGGAATTACAATGGATAGTATATAAATGGACACGAAGATTTTAGAACTCAAAGTAAAGTGAATAAATCTCAGAATCAGCAAGACAAACTAATTAATTGCTAATTAAAATGCTGAGAATGGATATCAAAGCCCAAGCGCCATGTTGGTGGTAGATCAAGATTTACTGGAAAAATATTTGTATGAACAAGAATAAACCGGATGTATCCGGCTTCAAAGGAACAAGAACCTACGTAATTAATATGAGAAGAAAACATTAATTAACAAGAGGGAGGTTCTATACACGCCAAAATCACTTAAACAGAAATACATGGGCAAAATCTTAAGGAATTAAAACACACATAGGCCGCGCAGGCTGCTATAAAATTAGAATCAAGAGTAGACTAAGCTCAAAACGAATTAATAAAACACATAATGTTGGTTTCCACTAATCTTACCTCTGTGCTAGCCTCATTTAGAATCATACACCGAGGAAGATGGGTCACTGGAAGCTCTCACACGGAGCGCGGCCGGGAGGGAGGAGGGGGTTGAGAGAAAATTACATAACGCACCGTAGTCAAACAGAATTCTAGTGGTTACCATGCGGGAATGCAATAACTAAAAGCTGCACAAATATGAAATTTACACCACCCAAAAGTACACAATAAAATGTACACAAAGGTAAGACATTACATCAATATACAGTACCCGTTTTTGAGATTGGTTTTTCTTAAACGGTTTACTCGGTCTGCCATCTAGTGGGGACCTCGACTAAAACGGAGCGTCGAAATTGACGAGCAGACAGCCAGATGGCGTCAAATTTAAATGTCTGCACACGGTAGCTGAGGCTATACGATTATTATTATTATTATTATTATTATTATTATTATTATTATTATTATTATCTGCGAGATCTAGTGTTTACAGTGCACTATGTCTTCTGGTATTGGCTAGAGTAATAAATTGGTTACTTTCATTGATCTTATCCTTGGCTTTGGCAATATCAAAGTGACTGAGGTATGAGCGAAGCTCGTAGTGCCATTCCTTATGTGACCAGTCCCTGCTATGAATGGTGTGAAAATGTTGCTCATAAAATCAGTTGATGCATGCATTTCAGTGGTCTTGGCAGGCTGATATGTAATAGCAACTTATGGCACAGTGAGGAAAAAAACGGGAAACTACCTCACTCCTCATTTCCCTAGTAAGCCTTTTCAGTGATGCCTAGGCCATCTATGACTGCTAATGGTGGAGCTGTTGAGGATCCAACCATCCTTCGGGCTGAGGACTGTACATACATACATACACAGTTTACTTTTTGAAGATAATCAATTAATGGAGCTCCCATTGCAATGTTACAATTATTATCCAGCAAGATTATTTATAGGAGTGGAACAGACAGCTTTCAGCACAGATACTGGAAAAACTTTACCATGTAGAAACATGCAAAGCGATATTTTATATTCAAGGGGGTTATTTCTATCCACACAACTTCACAAGGAGTTAAACATCAAAGAGATGTTAGGTACAGAACAAAAATGGTAAAGCCATTAATATACAGCTGTTTTTAACATCTGATTTATTTACATATAATAGTTAATGGATAAAATTATGTCAACTGTTTAGAACACAAACAAAAAAGCGTGTTTAAAACTTCTTGTTTCCTAATGTTCATGAATTATTTGAAGTCTAAGAATATCACAGTAATGCACATCTGTAGATGACAAGAATGAATACCGCAAACGTATATCACATTTTTGTACAGTTTGCCTTGATTTTCTTTTTTCCCTTGGCACTTCCAGCATTCACACTTACAGAACACTACTTAGCATCTCTACATATTCTCCCAACCATCTCTTCATTTTCGGACACTGAATGCACATTAAAACATAGTCACTTATCTCGTACATTCTGTCGAGTTCACTGTAGGGCTCAGAAGATTTCAGCACACAGTCAACATAACAACATAACAGTTTGCTGTTTGTCGGTATAATATCATGGATTACTTTATACCAACTTTCTTTTATTGCGTCTGGAAGTAGCCGATTGGAGATATTCCTCCATACTCGATTCCAGTATATTATCATAGCTGCTTTCGTTATGTTAGTGGCTGGATACTGTTCCGTTGAAACATCTGGAGGCCGCCTCTGTGGTGTAGTGGTTAGCGTGATTAGCTGCCACCCCTGGAGGTCCGGGTTCGATTCCCGGCTCTGCCACGAAATTTGAAAAGTGGTACGAGGGCTGGCACGGGGTCTACTCAGCCTCGGGAGGTCAACTGAGTAGAGGTGGGTTCGATTCCCACCTCAGCCATCATCGAAGTGGTTTTCCGTGGTTTCCCACTTCACCTACAGGCGAATGCCCGGATGGTACCTAACTTAAGGCCACGGCCGCTTCCTTCCCTCATCCTTGCCTATCCCTTCCAATCTTCCCATTCCCCTACAAGGCCCCTGTTCACCATAGCAGGTGAGGCCGCCTGGGCGAGGTACTGGTCATACTCCCCAGTTGTATCCCCGACCAAGAGTCTGAAGCTCCAGGACACTGCCCTTGAGGCGGTAGAGGTGGGATCCCTCGCTGAGTCCGAGGGAAAAGCCGAACCTGGAGGGTAAACAGATGATGATGATGATGATGATGAAACATCTGGAGATGTGACGACGTCCTTTCGCATATAACTTAACTCGAAACTCAGATATCTTGCGTGAGGTGCATGATGATGGATGTCATAATAATCTGGTGGGTTAATGAGTTGTTGAAGACTGCACTATCATGTGAGGAAATTCTTCGATTTATGATCCCCTGCAGTAGAGGTGGGTTCGATTCCCACCTCAGCCATCATCCGGAGGCCCCGGGTTCGATTCCCGGCCAGGTCATAGATTTTTACCTGGACCTGAGGGCTGGTTCGGTGTCCACTCAGCCTACGTGATTATAATTGAGGAGCTATCTGAAGGTGAGATAGCAGCCCCGGTCTAGAAAGTCAAGATTAACGGCCGAGAAAATTCGTCGTGCTGACCACACGACACCTCGCAATCTGCAGGTCTCCGGGCTGAGCAGCGGTCGCTTGGTAGGCCAAGGTCCTTCAAGGGCTGTAGTGCCATGGGATTTGCTTTTTGCTCTGTGTAATAGCTTCAAGTTTCTTGCTAGAAATAAGGGTTTTGCTTTCTCGTTGACGTAGATTAGTCCCAAAATACCCTGGCTAATTCTTAGAGATAAAATGAAAATGAAATAGATATCGATATTGAAGCTTTTAACATGTAGATCCTCCACTTAAGGGCCGTTTCATTCCACACACCGAAGCGATTCACAGTTGTACTCAGCAGTCTGGGAATAGACCACTCGTTCCTAGCATTAACCCTATGACCTTGATGTATTCTAATTTGTCCATGTGATGAGAAATGAGAGGCACGTATTTCACTCTTCGTCTGTATATCACCTTCGTGAGGTTGTTATGTGTGGGTCTCGAAGTGGAGAGCAGGATTGGGAATGAAAATAACAAATAAGAAATCGGTCATATGAACTGATTAGGAAGGCGATCGTTTGATTCCCTAATTGGAGCGGTTATCAGGTGGATTATCTCTCTCCTTATCTATTTATCATATGGCTTGCAGTGCGAGAGTGTCGGAGGTCATGTTGACAAGTCTGATGCAGTCTTTCTATTTGACGCCCATGGACGACCTGAGCGTCTAGATGTGGGATGATAATGTGGTTGAGAGAGGGCGATACTCTGTGCTGGCGGATAGCCTACTCCTGTCGAATGACATTAAAGGGTTTGCTCAACGCTTAAGTTCTGTTTCCTTATGAACACCGGAAAGGGATTTGGAATTGAATCCAGGCATTTGGCTCGCAATCTAGTGGTCAGAAATTGTATACCACCACCTTCCCTAGAAATCGGTTAATCGCATCCCATCATGGAACTGCACAAGTGCTCCTAAGGATCGCCAAGCGCCTAATATGGACATGCTGAACTGCAGGTTAAAATTGAGAGAAACAAATCAATCATTCCACCTAATCGATACTATTTATTTGCCTTTGTCGAACTAAAGACTGTAGTACATGTTTCGCCTAGTGACTAGACATCAGGAAGTCTGAAAACTGGTGACAAAAGGGGCTCTGGTTAAGACGCAGCAGGTCGTTATGCTACTTAGGTTCCAAAATGGGTAAAAAATAAGTAAATAAATGCAATGTCAATTTTAATCTTATACCAGTTGTATAGTATTATTTGAAGTAATTCCACATACTGTATGTGAGTCTTTGTAAGTCATCATCATCATCATCATCATCATCTGTTTACCCTCCAGGTTCGGTTTTTCCCTCGGACTGAGCGAGGGATCCCACCTCTACCGCCTCAAGGGCAGTGTCCTGGAGCTTCAGACTCTTGGTCGGGGATACAACTGGGGAGTATGACCAGTACCTCGCCCAGGCGGCCTCACCTGCTATGCTGAACAGGGGCCTTATGGAAGGATGGGAAGATGGGAAGGGATAGGCAAGGAAGAGGGAAGGAAGCGGCCGTGGCCTTAAGTTAGGTACCATCCCGGCATTCGCCTGGAGGAGAAGTGGGAAACCACGGAAAACCACTTCCAGGATGGCTGAGGTGGGAATCGAACCCACCTCTACTCAGTTGACCTCCCGAGGCTGAGTGGACCCCGTTCCAGCCCTCGTACCACTTTTCAAATTTCGTGGCAGAGCCGGGAATCGAACCCGGGCCTCCGGGGGTGGCAGCTAATCACGCTAACCACTACACCACAGAGGCGGACCGTCTTTGTAAGTACAGGAGATATTATTAGTAGAATGTTGTAAACAATATACATTTATTAAGGATGAGCTGTGTGTTTAATAGGAAAAATTGTTAGTGTAAATTGTATAATATTGTATTCTAAGAAAATTTTCTTCTTCTGTTGTTAATTTAAAATTTAGTGCTTGACAATAATGTATTTTAGTGTACCATTTGCCACCGAGGTAGACACTTCATTTTCAAATAAAGAGATTTTGATTTGATCATCATAAAATATATTTGAAATCCTTAAAAATAATTACCTTAGCTCAAACTAAAGGAATGTGTTATGGAAAGGGGGGGGGGGGTGTGGGCAGGGATAGGTGAAACTATAAAATTATGGTTTTAAATTGTTTGAACAGTTAAAATGACTGATAGATAAAAATACTTTTGATTTCATATACAATGTAGTTTAAAAATTGAGTAGTCCTTATGATAGCGTGAGTCTCAGATATTCTGTAAATGTGATGAGTTGTTCTTATCTTCTTATGCCACTGGATCTTGCTTGAAAAAGTAAAAAAAAAACTTGTTTAGTTATATTATTCGCGAGTTGACGAAATCTATAATCACAATGAAGCTGGCATTTCATAGAAGAGTCAAAAAATGGCTGTTTGGCATTACAGTCCAGGTTATCACCTTCTAGCAACATTGCTAAGTTTTCAGGATTCCTGGCTCAAAAGTCTCCAACGTTACGATTGTTTGTCCTATAAAGAGTTTAGTGTGTGAACCATTCACTTAAGTCTATTCGGTGGAGCTATTTGATGCATTCTCCCTGCGGAGTTCCATATTCATAAAACTTACTCATAAAATGAAATCTGTTCTTGCAAATAATATTCATTCAACCCTTTCTCTCTGGTCCCACACGGTCGTACGAATAAGATTTGAAAGAATCTGGTGCACTAACAAGTCGCTCTTGCCGCTTCAACCCACACTGCAATGATTGTGCGTGTCTTGTAGAGTGTGTTTCTATTATTTCTGTTGCTGTTGTTAGCCAGCAGGTGCTAAGCTTAAAATGTTTCGATGCAAAGAAGAACCAGAACTTGAAGCATAAAGTGTGATATGTACACGTGTCCCTACAAGGAATGCAATTATCTTAGAATGCTTTACACGTGTGTAATGTTGAGAAATGACCTGATAGAGACAAATTAAAAAGAACATCTCTCGGAATACGTTTCATACAAATTGTTTCAGTTATGTTAAAAAGTGTTGGCAGTGTGACTCTTTTTTTAAATGTTGATATTCTCACAAAGAGTTAAGAGCCATTTAGAATATTTTTGCTTTTGTAATAATAACTGTTTTTTTTTTTGCTACTTGCTTTACGTCGCACCGACACAGATAGGTCTTATGGCGACGATGGGACAGGGAAGGGCTAGGAGTGGGAAGGAAGCGGCCGTGGCCTTAATTAAGGTACAGCCCCAGCATTTGCCTGGTGTGAAAATGGGAAACCACGGAAAACCATTTTCAGGGCTGCCGACAGTGGGGTTCGAACTTACTATCTCCCGAATACTGGATACTGGCCGCACTTGAGCGACTGCAGCTATCGAGCTTGGTGATGCAAAATTGTGAAGCTTATTTCCAAAAGGTACCAATTCCAAAAAAAATCGAAATTGAGATTATGATGGAAAACGTACGTTGGTAGGTAGCTCCATCGTATGAAAGAAAAAGAAATAGCCAAAACGACCTAAATCCATATCAAATAGGGCATAAAAAATCTCATTTGATGCCAATAAGTACCAAATCCTGTGGCCCGAATGTGCCAATACGTACCGTATCCATGCAGCCAATGATAAGCCATTGCTGGATCACGTGAACAGCAGCAAAATGGCCGCGCTATTTTTACATGACGTGAAGTGACAATTTTCTTACGAAGTTGGTTTTGTTACTGTGTGCTATTTGTTTTTCAAAAGTATGGAATCAGATATCTCAGATGAGTACTGTGATACTCCTGAAGAAGTAAATAAAGCAAGGAAGAGGGTATTAGCTCCAGAAAAATGGAAGAAGACGCGTGCTAAAGTGCAAAAATACGAGGGTAAAGCGAGTGTTAAACCAAAAATTGCTTATTTCCACAATGTCGGTGAGTTTTGTAGAGCCCGCGATTTAACAGAACAAGAAATAGTAGCGTTTCGTGGTGCCTTCTGGGAGAATAAAGATGCTGTTTCTCAAAAAAAAAAAAAAATATTGCTTCGTATATTGATGTTGTATCACCAGAAAGGCACAGGCCTAATCAAAAGACACAATGTACGCGTGCTTCGAAGAAAATGACTATTAAATATAAAGCTAGAAGTGATAGTGGTGTTGTCAGTGTGTGTAGGGATACATTTTTAAGCCTCCTGAATGTCAGTCGAAGGAAAATTGAGAATGCTGCTAAGGAAAAGAAAGAGAATTTCTTTAGTTCAGTACTTGTACTTAGCATTATTTTCATTGTTTTGTTCAATTTTATTTAATGTTATTTAAATAATCTATACCTTCACTGTAAATACCTTAAATCTGACTATTTTATAACTAAATACATTCAGTTTTATCAAAAATTCTGATGACTGTAGTGAAATTTATGTCTTTCAGGTGAAGATATTTAGAGTTTCAGTGCCAAAAAGTACCAAATCCATCATTTTCTTTGAATATTTCCTAAACCGCAAAAGATTCAACAGAAATAATTTGTACAACAATGCATTTATTCCATCTGAACATAATAAAAGTGCTCAAATGAATTTTCAGATGAAATTTTACACTCTGAAGGTTTTTCCTCTCTCCTGTAAAATATTACTTTTTGGATTTGGTACCTTTTGGAAATAAGGTTCTCAATTAGCCTTTCCAATACTTCTTCTTGTTGTTGTTGTTGTTGTACCATATCCTCATTGGATGTCAGCTGTCATCCGGGCGATCTGGTATTTGTTCTTAGCAACTCGGAAAAATGTGGGGGTAATGAGCCCGTACCATTCTCGTAGAATCTATACCCAAGATATTCTCCTTCTTCCCATACTTCTCCTTCCTTCAATTTTACCTTGTAAGATGTCCGCCTTCGTAGCGTAACGGTTAGTGTAATTAGCTGCCGTCCTCGGGGGCCGGGTTCGATTCCCGGTACTGCCAGAAATTTAAGAATAGCAGGAGGGCTGGTATGTTGTTGAAATAATACATGCAGCGCACCTCCAATGGGGGTGTGCCTGATAAGAGCTGCGCCACCTCGGAATGGGGACACGAATTTACTTTACTTACTTACATTGAAAGATGAGCTGAAGGAGTCTATATATAACATTTCAAATTATATGGCCAAAGTTCTGAACTGAAGTTTCTACTTTTTGATGTCGTTCATGACCTCTGGCTCTTTGTTCAGGCATTGAAGTACTTCATTGTTACGTATTCTGTCAACCCATTATATTCTGAGCTGGCGCCGGTAACACCACATCTCAAAAGATCGAAGTTTTTTGGTGATGTTCTCTGTTAGGGTCCAAGTCTCGGCACCATAAAATAAGACGGAATATACATAACACCGAAGTAATCGGAGACGGAGATTGATCTTAAAGTCCCTCTTACAAAGAAGTTTGCTCATTCTTTTGAATGCAGTCTTTGCCTGTTCAATATGGAACCTAATCTCAACAGTACTGTTCCTGCTGTGATAAGTACGCTGCCGAGATACTTTAAAGCTTTGAACTTGCTCCAATGATGTGCTAGCTACTATAAAGTTAACAAGTTGAATGACATGTTTCCTTACGACCATTACTTTTGTCTTTTTCGTGTTTAAACGCAGACCTGCTGCAGAACTGTGTTCAACCACGCAGTTTAGTAATGTCTGCATATCTTCATCACTTGTTGAAAGCAGAACAGTATCACCTGCAAATCGCAGATTGTTTATTGTGATACCATTAAGAACGATGCTCTCCTGTTTTCCTTCTAGTGCTCCAGAAATCCTTTCAGAGTAAATATTGAATAAGAGAGGAGATAGAACGCAGCCTTTGTCTCACTCAAAACCGGTGTTTGTACTGTCAACCTTAACTGACGCGGTCTGATTCCAATACAGGTTGGCAATAATTCGGATATCCCTATCATCCATGCCGATATTATGTAGGATATGCAGCAATGTTTCATGTTTCACACTGTCGAAAGTTTTTTTGCATAATCAATAAAACAAGCATATACATCCCCCGTCATTTCTTTGCATCTTTGTACCAAAACTTGCATCCCCAGCAATGCCTCTCTGGTGCCAAAACCATTACGGAAACGAAGCTGGATGTTAACTATGTAGGATTTGCATTGACTGTGTATTCTTGCATGTATTACTTTTAAGAAAATTTTGAGAACAAGGCTCATTAGGCTCATGATTCTATATCTCCATGAGATTTAGCCATCGTTTTCTTTGGAATAGGGATAAATTGATGTCATTCAGCCAGAAGGGATTGATCCATTGTGTATGCCAGATTGAATAACTCTATCAGAATATCTAGGGATTGGTCTCCTTGAAGAATTTTTAATATTTTTACAGGTATATCATCGGGTCCAGATGCTTTTCTATTTTTGCAGTTCTTGTGGACGTATTCTATTTCCTGGCGAGTTATTAATGGTCCTTCATCTGTATCACATACAGAAGGATTATAATCCGATGAAACATCAGCACAAGGAGAAGTCCTCACTGACTTAATGCAGTTTCTGAATCTCGTTTTAATCAATATGTAATCAATTTGATTCCTCACAATCATCGACTCAGCTTCAGTATTTGATTTTCAGGCGTGAAATCTCCGTGATTGTAACTTATAGAAGGTATTTGTTACAACAAAGCTCTGCTGTTAACAAAATTGAACAAACCTGTCCCCACGATCATTTCTCTCGCCAAGCCTTAATTGCCAATTATATCCTCACACACACATTTTCCCACTTTTACATTGAAATCTCCCATTAGTATGGTTATTTCCGAATTTAGGGTTATTTTTAAGGCTTCTTCAATGTCTCCATAAAACATTTCAGTATCAGCATCAGTCCCATCATATGTGTGAGCATATACATATATGATATTTATATTAAAATATTTTGAGTTAATCTTGATCAATAAAATTCTGTCTGATAGTACTGTAGAATGACGGCCTTGATTGCATTATTTTCTTTCTTGACCATTTAAATGACTTGTTTCGTTGTTTCCTGAGTAATAGACAAAATGGTCTTTGATTCTGCAACTATATGATCCTAGCCATCGCATTTTGCTTTGGGGGACGAAGTATTCTTTTGTTCAGCCATACTGATGGTATCCTGAGGGAAATTAATTGAGGTGCCTTCCAAGACTACACTAGGAAAAAACTCTAAAATAACTGAATGTCAAGTTAGCAATACAAAACTAGAAAAGATAGATAATTTAAAGTATTTAGGATATGCATTCTCACAGGATGGTAGAATAGTAAGGTGCAGAAGAGATAATGCAGCGAGATCGCATTTGCGATTAGCAGCATTCAGTAAGGAATAAGTCAGCTGCCAGACTAAACTATCGTTATACCAGTCTGTTTTCGGACCAACTTCACGGGAGTGAAAGCTGGGTGGACTTAGGATAACATATTCATAAGTTAGAAGTAATTGACACAAAAAACAAGAACGATATCTGGTACAACCAGGTGGGAATAATTCAAGAAGCGTACTCGAAATGACGAGATAAAGGCTGAGTTAGGAATTAAGTCAATGGATGAAGCTAGGGGTATAAATCGGCTTCCGGTGGTGGAGTATGTGAGGCGAAGGTCATGTAAGGTTACCTAGGAGAATCATCATCATCATTAGTCGTTGTGCTCATTGCTGAGCGTCGTGACCTCATAACTCCAGCATTTCCGTGTTGCAGCCTTGACAAGATGTCTCCATCCCGAGCGGTTTTCACATTTCGTTAATATGACCTGAAGTGGTAGCCCAGTGATCTTCTTCGCCATCTGTTTGCTGTTCTTCCTCGTGGTCTACTGCCTTTAATTTTGCCTTGTAAAATTACCTTTTCCAAGTTCTCTCCATCTCGTCTTAAAATATGGCCAACAAACTGGAGGTAACGCTCACTCACACGGGTAGATAGGCGTTTCTTGATGCAGAGTTCGTCCAGAATGGAAACATTAGTTCTTCTTTCTGTCCAGGGTACACGTAGCATTCTCCGCCAACACCACATCTCAAAGGCATCAATGCGCTGTTTCTCTTTAGCATTCACGGTCCAGGTCTCACAGCCGTACAAAAATACAGAGAACACTAGTGATTCTACCAAGCGCATCTTCGTGGCTTTTGATATTGCCCGGTTCTGCCAGATCTTAGTAAGTTTAACCATTGCAGCACGACCTAAGACAATACGCCTTTTTACCTCTTTATCACAGCTTCCCGTATCATTGATGACAGACTCCAAGTATACAAATTCCTTAACTATATCCAGGTCCTTTAGATATCCCGTAACTTGGATTTGACCTTGCCGATCAAACCTAGGAGAATAATGGACTTGATTATAAAGGTTAAGAGATGTGGAGCGAAACCAAGCAGCTGGTTTTCATTTCGACAACTTCCACAGTATATATATATTACTTGATATTATCATCATAATCAAACAAGTTCAAGGCATGGTTTCTAATCCATGAAATAGTTCTATGCCATCCAATTTGTGACCATTAATTTCATTGAATCCTAGCTTTCTATTGCAGTGTCTTGATGTAAATGGGTAAAACAAATGTGCGGCAGGTATAAAACCCAAACTTTACAAATTATGTGCAGATTGATCAGCTAAACTCAACCATTGAAATTAATATATATCTCTTAGTGCTGAGAAGAACGGTGATGATCATTTAGACTAGAATTCAGAACACTATATCGCGGAAATTAAGCCGTAGCTGGAATATGCAAACATGATGACATCTCTGATGGAGAATCCTAGAGTGATTTAATTGCCAGGCTGCAGTTTCCAACTCAGTGTATCGCCTCTGAGAACTTGTGTTATTTGATATTTGCTTTGTGAATAACTCTATGTCATAGCATTAACAGGGACAATATTCTTAAACAACAAGGCATTTTCAAAAACAACGTTTATGGGCAGAAGGTTGGGAGGGGAACTCATGGAATTAGTGGATAGAATACAATATATGTATTATATTATGAAAAATGTGCGGATGTATAATTTTCGACTCAAAATTATGTATGATTATATGGAAACTCCCTATTACCTTTAGACTCACTGAGCCCTTGTCTTACTTTCATTTTGACCACTGTAGCTAGTGAACAATTCTACCGAGCTCATGACATGCTTGAGTAATGCATAGGATCATTAATTGATGAATTGTATATCTACAAATTAAACATACTTTGATGTTAAATGTACTAATGACTACTACTAATCGTTGAATAACAAATCAGTCCCTGAATTTGCAGTAAAATTCAATCTTTCACAAGTTGAAATGCTCTTCAATAGTCTCATTTAAACGGTCTTGTCGAGATTTTCTCTTAAAGACTTGATCAGCTTGTATGAATGCTTGTGTGTATGAGTGCAAGTATGATTTAGAGCTAGGTGATGCAGATATATAATATTAATCATTAAAATAACAATTATAATAATTTATACTATTACTCCATTAATTTAGGTAATTTCTACAGACTGTTAACAATGTTACATTTCCCAATCATGTGACTATGTTCTATATGTTGTGGTTAAGAGTAAGAGAGGGCCATGAGTCCTAACTTCGCCACATACAAAGGCATCAAGTAAATAAAATGAATATTGTTATCAACTAATTACTGGAATTATGAGTAAATTCATGAAATGAAAGAATTCAAGGAAACCATGATGCTAAGATACATCAAACAAAGAAAATCACGTAGAATTATACTAACCTCGATAGTTAAAGGAACTTTTTAATTGATTGCTCTGGAATCTTTGTTTTGGCACTTTTGCCGTTTGTTTTCATATTTATTTAAGGTTTAAGAGGTCGTGCCTATTACATTAGAGTATTCATTTTCTTTCAAATTTCAACTAATGTTGCCATTTTTAATTATTATATCCTATAGCGAAGGTTTCTAAATGTAGCTGTAATTTCAAATCCAGATTTTGTATGCTCCTGGCTTCCATTGTATTATATATTAAAATGTGCTGATGTATAATTTTTGACTCAAAATTACGTATATTTATATGGAAACTCCCTATTATCTTTAGCCTCACAGCATTGCTGCTTACGTCTTTCAATGCCAAGCTTCTTTTTTTTTTTTGCTATTTGTTTTACGTCGCACCGACACAGATAGGTCTTACGGCGACGATGGGATAGGAAAGGCCTAGGAATTGGAAGGAAGCGGCCATGGCCTTAATTATGGTACAGCCCCAGCATTTGCCTGGTGTGAAAATGGGAAACCACGGAAAACCATCTTCAGGGCTGCCGACAGTGGGACTCGAACCCACTATCTCCCAATTACTGGATACTGGCCGCACTTAGGCGACTGCAGCTATCGAGCTCGGTGCCAAGCTTCTGTCTTATAACCTAAATGTGACTGTAATTTCCAATCCAGGTTCTGTAATCAAGCTCCTGGCTTCTATTGTAATTTTCATGAGCCTAACCGTGGCGTATTTAAAGTTTATCATCAGCCATGCTGTTTTCAATGTCAGTCCTCGGGCATAATTACCTAATTTTTGTTCGTTAATCGGTGGCTTTCGGGTCAAGACAAAATGAACCCGTTTAATTTAATGGTTGCAGTTGTCTTGTTAATAAGTTTAATAAATGTCAAAGAATTGTTAAATCTGTTGTTCCAACATCACATCAAACCCTTCCATTCTACAGCCCTTTACTTTTGTTACGGTGGATTTACATTCCTTACCCTAGGGAGTTTGGACCCAACCTTTTCCAAAATCCCTCCAGGGGACATTCAAACTTCCTCCACATCTGTCATGCTGACCTATTTTCTCACTAATAATTTATTATTTATGCACCCTATAGTTCCTTTTAACACTCTACTAAGCCATGCCATTCTGAATTACATAATTTACAATATATTCGTATTGAATTGATAATTATGACGGAATTTTAAAAAGAAATGCATACCAAACATCCAAATACAAATTGAACACACATAACCAACAAAGAACCATTGACTTATATTTGCATCGCAAGTACTTGAAATGATCCACGTGCTTCAGTTTTATATTCCCTACCTGAAATTCTATCTTCTGTGGTTTCTTCCCAACCAGCATCACTTCAGTCTTGCAAGTGTTGATTTTAAAACCATACGCGGAGAATTTAAATGAACTTTTCTGGTTTTGCTAGTGGTTTAACGTAGCACTAACACACTGCAAGTTTTCGGCAAGGATGTGAAAGGGCTAAGATTGGGAAGGAAGTGACCATGACCTTAATTAAGGTACAGCCCGACAATTTGCCTGGTATGGGAATGGAAAACAACGCATAACCATATTCAGGGCTGACGATGGTGGAATTCCAATCTACTACCTCCCGAATGCAGGCTAACAGCCACGTGACTCTAACCACATGGTCAACTCGTTTGGTAGTACGTGAACTAGCACAGATTTATCTTGAAAATTCTTCATGAGGGTGACGAGGGTGTATGTGCAAGATATGGCATCCCTCAGAAAATATTACGTTCTCTTTAAGAATATTTTGGCTAAATTTAAACTGAATGGATAAATATTCATTACTTTTTTTGTCCGCCTCTGTGGTGTAATGGTTAGCGTGATTAGCTGCCACCCCCGGAGGTCCGGGTTCGATTCCCGGCTCTGCCACGAACTTTGAAAAGTGGTACGAGGGCTGGAACGGGGTCCACTCAGCCTCGGGGGGGTCAACTGAGTAGAGGTGGGTTCGATTACCACCTCAGCCATCCTAGAAGTGGTTTTCCGTGGTTTCCCACTTCTTCTCCAGGCAAATGCCGGAATGGTGCCTAACTTAAGGCCACGGCCGCTTACTTCCCCCTTCCTTGCCTGTCCCATCCAATTTCCCCATCCCTCCACAAGGCCCCTGTTCAGCATAGCAGGTGAGTCCACCTGGGCGAGGTACTGGTCATTCTCCCCAGTTGTATCCCCTACTCAAAGTCTGAATCTCCAGGACACTGCCCATGAGGCGGTAGAGGTGGGATCCCTCGCTGAGTCCGAGGGAAAAACCGAACCTGGAGGGTAAACAGATTACGAACGAACGAACTTTTGGTTTCTTTCCGTGTAGTTCTAATCAATATTAACGGAGTTTCTTTGGATATATTACTGTATAAAGGTCTACTCCAATACTGTAAGAACAAAGTACAATTGGACAACCCAGCCAGAATAAGGAAAAGCAATGTTCTTATGGATGAGCCCAATCATTATTTTTCGGGATAGAAGGCAGCAGTCAGTCTTTCTTACCAATCAAGATGAATCTCAACTGAGTATTGAGTGACCAAAGAAGAGATCTATGGACATGTGCCATGTTACTATTTGCCTGTACTGGAGGATCCCTTTCTCGGTCAAAGAGGTCCTGGTACAAGGCCATCAAGAACATCATTGAAATACCACGTATAAAGTTGTTAAGATACATACTGGAACATTCGAAAGGTTATGTCGGTCCAGGATACGATATTTATTGTGCATTTTTGAACATATGACCGTAGAAATAGTTTCGTTCCTTATCCTGATAACAATCACCACCCTAAGTTTGCTTCCCTGTTTAGTATTACCATGTTTACTACGAGGTATGATCGAAATCAAATGCACAGCATTTTATTTACGAAATGTTCAAAAAAAGAGGAAAAACGAACAGTATGCACATAAACTGAAGGCTTTGCTTATATTGCGGTATATGAGGCAAGTTCTCCCTCGTAGCAGCAAGTTTAATATTTCTTGCTCAGAGAAGTCTGTTGCTTGGTCCTTTTTTTAATTAACGTTTTCATTCCTCCCCTGAAGGGGGAGGCGGGCCTCTTAGACGGTTACGCCGTCTCTCAGGCCGGGAGATTTGTTACGGTGAAGGGGATGTGCGGAGAAGGTGAGGGGGTGGGCAGCCGTGGCCTATACTATGAACTGTCCCGGCATTGGCCTTAGTGCAGGAAGATGGAAAACCACGGAAAACCATTCTCAGGACTGCCGATGGTTGGGGCTAACCGTGAGGTCCAGTCCTGTCCCGTTTCCCGAATGCAAAGACGTAGAGCCACGGTAGAGCCGTGGCCACCTCTCCTCTGCTCGGTTGGTCGGTCATAGTGCAGAGCTGTTGGACCACGGACCAACCGTGGCCACTTAAGGGACGAAACTCACTCTGCATCTACCGACCCACCCTCTTCCCCCCCCCCTAAGTTTTCATTCCCCTCCCTGAAGGGGAGGGGCGGGACACCTTGAAGCTTACGCCTTCACTCTGGCCAAGAGTTTCGACTGGTTTGGAAGGAGCAAGGGCAGTAGGTAGATGGGAAGTCGAAGTGAGGAAAAGGGAGGTGCGTGTGGAAGTTTGTAATATATGACTTAAGAGAGACAAGACGGAACTAAAGGAAGAGAAGTTTTAAGCAAGGGGGTGAGGAGGAAGTTGAAGAGCAAGGATATGAAACACAGATGAGAAGGTAACAAGAGAAGTGAGTAAGAGTCGGAAAATGTCAGGGCGGGGGGACGGTGGTGGCGAAAGGAAAAAAAAATAGTTGGTGGAGGGGGTGGACTAACGGGTTGACGGGTGGAACAGGAGGAGGGGCTGGCCGGGGGCGATGGTAGGTGGTGTTGGATGGATAGTGAGATGGCTGAGGTGGGGAACGAGAAGGCTCCACTCTGTATCGATGGCTGTAGATGTTGACACCGGTAACAAGAAGGCTGTGAACGTCGTCTGCAGTCGGTAGAAGTACGCGTACCATATACGTTGGGCCTGAACTTGTCTGAATTCTAAATGCATGACGGGCAGTGACTGCGGCGGCGTGAAGTTCGCTGAAGATGTCCTGGTTGGAGATCGAAGGGTCGATGCCACGGATCACACAGCTGGACAGACCGTGGGAAGACGTGGGAAGACGTGGGGAGCTGCGTGGGCGGTGATGGCGTTGCTACTGTTGCGGCGTTTTCTTGAAGCGATGATGGAGACGACGACGGCGTTGTGGCGTTGGATGCCGAGGGGTTGTCATTGAATGGAAAGGGATTAACTGTTGCGAGAAGTGTAGGAATGGGAAGGGAGGAGGTCGTAATTGGCGATGGATGGCAAGTCTTGACAAAAGTGACAGGTACATGAGAGGAGGAATAAGCTGTCGTGGTAGAGGTCGTGGTGGTGATAGTTGTCGTGGGGGGAAAGAGAGGAGGTGGGCGATGTAGGTTGTTGCAGGGTCGGGGTCGGTGGCGTGTTTACTACAGGGAGGCGAGTGGGGTCGGCGTAGAGTTCAGCAAGTATGGGTTGAGGAGTGTGTTTCACGATGTAGTAACAATAATGAATGGACACGCCGGTGTCGATGAGAGGCTTCTGGTCGTCCAACGTGGGTAAGTAGATGATAATCAGCTGGTGTCATCCAATAGCCGGTAGGCATCATGGAGTCCGAAGCCAGCGGAACGGATTGCGATGCAGATGCCGTCTTCTGATATGGCTGGAACAATCTCTGGGATGACACAGGTGAACATGGTGATGGAAAGGTCGACTGCCAACTAGGCGTCAGCCTATATGCTTTTTTGGGGTGGCGAGGTAGCTGACTAAAGATGATAGCCACCCGGCCGAGCAAAAAGACGCGAAAGATGCGTAGACGGAGAACAGTGTCCGCTTTAGAGAGATCATTGTGTCTCCCGAGAAGCGATGACGATGATGTGTGCCACCCACCCTCTCCCTGGCTTTCCTATCCTTACGTCGCCGGAAACCTTCGATGTGTTAGTGCAACGTTAAACAAGTAGGGAAAAGAAAGAATCTGCGCCATTGCTGCGATGCAGACAATGGACGATATACAGTTACAACATATCGCTGTGAATTTCACACGGTGTTTTCCGTTTTGCCCGTACACGGCGTATTTAACTTTACTACTCTTCACATGTGGACGATTCTACCGCACGCGCCATAGTTTTCAACTAGTTACCGCTCACTCCACCAAGGCAGCACCTTATCGAGCCCTCACTCTACGTTGTACAAAATTCAACATTACTATCTCTTACTGTAGGGCAATCATACTCGAATAATTTTGACGCAGAATATTAGAGTTTTGGAACCTTGCTTGGCCTGGCGAGTGTTAGAGAAACATTGTCTTAAATTCAAAATAATTTCTGGACAACAAGTGCGACGACAGTTGTCAAAATCTCATTCTAAGAAAGCAGGACCATTGAATTCAGTAACAAGCCTTTTATCTCGTTATAACGTCATCGTTATGACCACCATGTTGAGGTATTAAGTCGCTAGCATGGATACGTATTAGTGAAAATCTGGACTCCATCGGGGCAACATGTCTTTTGAGATGTCTTCCAATTTGTCTCAGTCGGTTGTAGAAGTGTCAGGAATAGAGAATTAAATACTGTAGTAAACATTTAGATAATGCTGGGGCGAAGTAGTGCGAAAAGCATTTCTCTTAATCGCAAAATGTTACGATATATACACAATAAATTGCTTCCAAAAATATCGAAAATGCATTCGAGAAAATAGCGTGAGTAGTTAGAATAGATTCCAAAAAGGACAACATAACCAATGCCGAGTGTCGAAAACCTTAACGAGTGTTTTAAATTCAAGATGACCTAAAGTCGTGAGGCGAGATATGTACAACTGGATTCCCACCCGATAATTTACTGCTGCCTTAGAGGTAAAAAAAAATGAGACCTTTAGACCTGGACATTTTATTTCGAAAGTACGTGACTCACGGTGCGTACTCAACGTCAAAACTTCCGGCCGTGACACGGTCAACAGCCCGTTAAATGTTTTCGTAAATAATGTCGTCCGTTATTTTTTGATGTTAAAAGTATTTACGTCGTGGGAAACAAGCAGATGAAAATTGTACTGGAAATAGCTTTAGAGAATAATTCATTTTAAAATAAGCCAATTAGAGGTGCACTTAGCGTGCTGCTGCGGTGAGGGTTTTCTCTAAACAAAGCAAACTGGAATGTAATGTCCTCTTTGGTAGCCAGCTGGTTACCGCTGGGGTGAAACTGAAGCCACAGAGTGATACAGTACTTCATAGTGTGGTAGTACAAAGTACTGCCTGTAACTATGATGGGAAGTCTAGTGATGAATTTATAAAATAAATAAATAAATAAATAAATAAATAAATAAATAAATAAATAAATAAATAAATAAATAAATAAATAAATAAATAAATAAATAAATAAATCCTCGATTTTCATGTAAATAAACGTTTTTAAGTAAGATAGTTGCACTTCACACACTTTGCATATATTCGTTTTATGTTTTAAGAGATTCCAAATAACCATTATTTCTCTCCACATGTTTGCATGTTTTGGAATTTTTAGGAGAAAATTCATGCATAATGTATATTTTGAAGATTTTGGACTTAATAGCGAATTTTTGGTTGTTTATAATGCATAATATGAATTTTCTTCTGATTTTGGCGCATATATAATGTTAACTTGCATGATGGTGCCTTTTAGGAATGTTGGTTTGCAGAATTCGGGGCCATTTTTCCACGTTATGCAGTATGTCTATTATTGAGAGACAGAGAGAATATATTCATGGCATCCTTTCTGACAATTTTTTTTTTTTTTTTTACAATTGGCTTTACGTAGCACCGACACAGATAGGTCTTGCGGCGACGATGAGAGAGGAAAGGTCTGGGAGTTGGAAGGAGGCAGCCGTGGCCTAACAGCCAAAGTTAGCACATACGCTAGAGGTCCTATAAACCAATTAACCAAGCACTTTTTTCTGTTCGCTTGAGTAAACATTGACGTAAGCCGGAAGACCCCACGTCGTTCTCTGTAATCCTTAGGAATAATGTGTCGCAGTTATAAATTGAACCGTATATTGTGCATTACTACACGACGCCTCATTTTTTCTTCTATGTTAGACGAAGAGAACAAAACTTGTATCACAATTCTCTGACGCCGCGTTACTAAGGTAGCAGCTTACCAACCTTGGTTTTGCACTGAACCTTTTCGTGGTTATCCTGGAACTTCCTAACCGGAACTCTCACTCATCACACATCTTATGGCGACTATGCAATAGGAAAGGCTTAGGAATGGGAAGAAAGCGGCCATGACCTTAATTAAGGTATAGCCGGGTTTGAAAATGGGAAACTACGGAAAACCGTCTTCAGGGCCGCCGACAGTGGGGTTCGAACCAACTATCTTCCGGATGCAAGCTCACAGCTACGTGCCCCTAACCGCACGGCCAACTCACCAGGTAGAATGGGGATCTTAAATTCAACATAGGTGCCGGACCCAGGGTCCTATTTCCCTTTGACCGCTTTTTGGCTTCTTTCTGTTCGCCTGTTTAGAAAGCGGCCCCGAGTCCGCGACGTTACGAAGGTGATATCACTTTTGGGATTGTCATTGCCTAGTGGACAAGGCAGTAGTTCTTTGCTAACCTCTTGTTTCCTTTTGGGGTTACCTCACTTTCTACGTCCTCCTTTTAGATTTTTTATTATTGCTCGCCCTTCTTGCATTTTCTTTCTCTCTGTCATTGAAGTGAGGTTATAAAATCTTTTAAAGGCATGACCACTGTGGGAATGCTTGTATGGACCTAGCAGATTAAACGGGTAATTGTGAACATTTTTCTGAATAATTTTTAGTGTTGATGGGGTATTTGGCCGCGTGGTTAGGGGCACATAGCTTTGAGCTTGCATTCAGGAGATGGTGGGTTAGAATCCCTTTGCCGGCAGCCCGGAATATGGCTTCTTTGGTCTCACATTTTCACACCAGGCAAATGTTGGGGCTGTACCTTTAATTAAGGCCATGGTCGCTACCTTCGCTACCTTCCCAATCCTAGCCTTTTCCCATCCTTGAGTCGACGAAAACCTTCGATGTGTTAGTGCGACGTTAAACCACTAGCATTGCTTAGTATAAAACTGTAGTTAATAACTAATTTTTCTAATTTAAACTTCTCCCTTTCTAATTTAAATTATTTATCATTTATTTTGAACCTAAATACTAGTTTCAAGACCACATTATCCCTTCGCGCCTTCCACATCCTTTATTTTTTATTATTTTTTATTATTATTGCGCTTTACGGCCGTATTGGACCACTGTAGTTAATTTCTGTCCGGTATTCTCTGTCGTTTTATGTTTTTTTCCTTCCTGTTCATCCAGTATTTCTTCATTCTATTTGATGTTCGGTTTTGTTCTTCTTCTGAAAATATCCTCTTATTTGTTTCTATTATATCAATTTTTGGTAGGAATCTAATTTTACTATTCTTCAATTTTTTTTACTTTGTTTAGTTTATTATTTAATTCCTCCAGTGTTAGGTCTAATTCTGTCATGTCATCTCTTATTTCTTTTATTCAGAGAGGTTGTTGTTTTTGTTTCCAAAGCTTCCCCAAAATTTTGCGTATTAATCTGTCTTGAGGTGTTCTCAGCAGATGGCCAAAGAATGATATTCTCTTCTTTCTTATGAAATCCGTTATAGGTTCTATTTCCTGATATACAGCTGAATTTGGGATAATGCACCATTCTCCTTCTTTTTGGTACTTCTTATTAATGCATGTTTTATTATTCTTCTTTCTATGACTGGTATGAAAATATCACTCATAGGGTCAGTTTGTGCGTGCATTTCAGTGGGCTTGGCAGACTGATTTGTGAGCAACTTCTGGCTCGGAGAGGAAAACAACGGGAAAGTACCACACTCCTCATTTCTCTAGTACACCTCTTCAGTGATGCCTAGGCCATCGATGACAGCTATTGGCATAGCTGTGGAGCATCAAACCAGCCTTATTTATTTATTTAATTATTTATTTGTTTGCTTATTTTTTTATTTATTTATTTATTTATTTATTTATTTATTTATGTATTTATTTATTTATTTATTTATTTATTTATTTATTTATTTATTTATTTATTTATTTATTTATTTATTTATTTATTTATTTATTTATTTAAATTTTGGCTTTTGGTCATAACGACCATTTAGCCATCCACAATGTTGTATATTTCTGATTATTAATTATGAATTGACTATTTTGTATGTTTCTGTTTATTAATTATGAATCGATTTAGGACGAGCACAAATACCCAGCCCCCGAGACGGAGAAATTAACCAGACGAAGTTAAAATCCCCGACCCGGCCGGGAATAGGACCCGGGACCTCAGTGACCAAAGGCCAGCCCGTTAATCATTTAGCCATGGAGTCGGATCTTGTGAAGGTTGGACGCGTTGGCTGAGAAGGGAAAAGAAGTCTCCAATGTCGAATAATAGGGCTATCATTATGCACTGAAAAAGCTAGGAACAGTTCTACAGCCATTGATCAGTTTTGGGCTTCTTCTGTAAACTTTGCTCCGAAAGAGTTGCAAGGTTTCCTTTGCCTTCCTCTGTGGGTGGGGGCGGTAGAATAACGCCCACGGTATCCCCTGCCTGTTGTAGGAGGCGACTAAAAGGGGCCCCAGGGGCTCTGAACTTTGGAGCATGAGTTGGCGACCACTGGGCCCTTAGCTGAGTCTTGGCATTGCTTCCACTTACTTGTGCCGGGCTCCTGACTTTCATCTATCCTATCCGACCTTTCTTGGTCAACTCTTGTTCTTTTCCGACCCCGACGCTATTAGGTTTACGAGGGCTATGGAGTCTTTCATTGTCACGCCCTTCGTGGCCCTTGTCTTTCTTTGGCCGATATCTTCATTTTCGAAGTCTCGGATCCCTTCCATGTTTTCCTTCTGATTTGTGTTATGGTTACCTAGTTGTACTTCCTATTGAAACAATAATCACCACCATGACCGTTTCCTTTGCCAAACAACAATATATATACAATATATTATTATTATTATTATTATTATTATTATTATTATTATTATTATTATTATTATTATTATTATTATTATTATTATTATGTTATTGGAGAACAGGCTGGTGAAACGGCTTAGCTGACTGACTGTCATCCCGGCGAGCCTGGTTTGATTCATGGTGTTGCTGGGGTGGTGTCAGGAATGGAATGTGGCCTTAAATTTCCGGCCACAACTCTCTCGTGCCTGAGTGCATACAGGAACCCTGAACAGGTGGGATAAGCTGCGGAAGATGAAGACGACTGCGACGACGACGACGACGACGATGATGATGATGATGATGATGATGATGATGATGACTCTAGTTAATATTATTTGGGGGCCGATGATCTTCGATATTAGGCCCCTTAAAACAACAAGCATCATCAAGCATCTTATTATTTGGCATCCAGCAACAACCATTTGTTATTTCTGGTATAATCTCAATACGCACGTAACTCGGGGGTACGAAGGGAAAACAATTGGATTTTGGGGGTACGCTCACCAAACATCCCTCAACTTAAATATCGAGTTTCACGAAATTATGACTTGCCATTTTCCTGTGATGTTCAGACAAACATCGAGACAGACAAAGTTTGGTTGGGAAGACTTGGGAGTAAAGAGATGTGCTGCTCGGCTAAGTGCTATGTTCCGAGCTGTCAGTGGAAGAATGGCATGACATTACATTAATAGACGAATACATTTGAGTTGTGTTTTTAAAAGTAGGAAATATCACATTTGGAATTGAAGGGAACAAATTGAAGGCAAATATTCGTTTAAAGGAAGGGGAGTTAGGAATTGGAATAACTTACAAAGGGACGTGTTCGTTACATTTACATGCTTTGAAATGTTTCAAGAAAAGTCTAGGTAAACAATTGATAAGGAATCTGCCACCTAAGCTAAAAGCTGATCACTGGTAATTGACTGATTGAAAATTTAACTGAAACTTTTGGAAGAAGTAACGAAGCTTGAACCCAGTATTTGAAGTGTACACGCAAATTCAAAATTGTATTTTAGGAGATTAGATAAATATTCTCTTTTCTTGATCCGTTTACTCTCTGGGGTTGGGTTTTCTCTCGGATCAGCGAGGGATCTCACCTCTACCGCCTCAAGCGCAGTATCCTGGAGCGTGATACATTAGGTTGGGGTACAACTGTGGAGGAGGACCAGTACCTCGCCCCAGGCTGCCTCACCTGTTATGCTGAACCGGGGCCTTGTAGGGGTATGGGAAGATTGGAAGGGATAGACAAGGGAGAGGGAACGAACTGGCCGTGGCCTTAAGTACCATCCTGGCATTTGCCTGGAGGAGAAGTGGGAAACCACGGAAAACACTTCGAGGATAGCTGAGGAGGGAACCGACCCCTCCCCCCATTCTACTCAGTTCACCTCCCGAAGCTGAGTGGACCACGTTCTAGCCCTCGTACCACTTTTCAAATTTCGTGGCAGAGGTGGGAATCGAACCCGGGCCTCCGCAGAATAGATTGATATACGTTATGTTATAATTTTGTACGACGACGTCGAAAGTTTTTGCGTGCCGCTAGCGACATAAGTGGCTTCGGTTGCCATACCTACTCTTCAATGCACTATGCTGATAGAACTTATCAACAACAACATTACATTTTTTTTTTTTTTTTTGCTGGTGTTTTAACGTCGCACTAACACATCGAAGGTTTTCGGCGAAGGAATGTTGGAGAAGGGAAACGATTGGGAAGGTAATGGCAGTGGTCTTCATTAAGGTCTTCTACTTCTCCTTTATCTGTTTACCCTCCAGGGTCGGTTTTTCACTCGACTCAGGGAGGGATCCCACCTCTACCGCCTCAGGGGCAGTATCCTGGAGCTTCAGACTCTGGGTCGGGGGATACAACTGGGGAGGATGACCAGTACCTCGCCCAGCCGGCCTCACCTGCTATGCTGCCCAGGGGCCTTGCGGAGGTATGGGAAGATTGGAAGGGATAGACAAGGAAGAGGAAGCGTCCGTGGCCTTAATTAAGGTACCATCCCTGCATTTGCCTGGAGGAGAAGTGGGAAACCACGGAAAACCACGTCCAGGATGGCTGAGGTGGGAATCGTACGCATCTCTACTCAGTTGACGTCCCGAGGCTGAGTGGACCCCGTTCCAGCTCTCGTACCACTTTTCAAATTTCGTGGCAGAGCCGGGAATCGAACCCGGCCCTCTGGCGGTGGGAGCGAATCACACTAACCACTACACCACAGAGGCGGACCTTCATTAAGGTACGGCCCCAGAATTTTCCTGGTGTAGAAATGGAAAACGACGGAAAACCATCTTCAGGGCTGCCACCGGTGGGATTCAAATCCACCATCTCCCGAATGCATGCTCACAGATGCGTGACCCTAACCACACGGCCAACTCGCTCGGTCAATATTACATTGACTATTTTTGAAGTAGGGGCTGCCTGGCCGAGGAGGTAAATGCGTGCTTGGTTCGCCCGGAAGGACGTGGGTTCGAATCCCCGCCAGGAAGTCGTAAAATAAAAAAAAAACTAGATTTCTACTTCCGGGGTGACATGGCCCCAAGGTTCACTCAGCCAAGACAAAAAATGAGTACAAGGTTAATTCCTGGGGGCAAAGGCGACGAGGCGTAGAGCTAACCACTCTACCCCATCAAGTGCCGAGGTTACGGATAGTGGAAGTCTTTACTTTCACTCCTCCAAGGGCATTCATGGCCTATACGTAGAAGACTTTGGTTTTTGAAAAAACTATTGTTGGAATGTGCTCGTCCCCTTCTGCTTTCGGTCATCTCCGTTGGACAATGTGCAGCGATTTCAAAATCAACTACGGGTTAATAACAGCTAGTATATTAACTACTGAATGGATGTCAATATGTATGGATCCTTGGCTGAATGGTCACCATACTGATCTTTCTTCAGGCGGCCCCGGGGTTGATTCCAGGCGGGGTTGGTGATTTTAATTGCATAGGTCTATGGTAAATTTCTCTGCCTCGGGGATTGGGCGATTGTTTGTGTCTCAAGGTACTTTATTTCATCAAATTTACATACAAATCTACATGCTACCAACCACCACAAAAACAGGCAATAGTGAATACATCTCCCTCACAGGGTTGGCGCCAGGAAGAGAATTCGCTGTAAAACAGGGCCAAATTGATAAGAAGTTTGAAACTCAATGAATTACGAAAAATGCCTGCTAGAATGCTACTCAAGTTTCGTCAATATCATTTTGGCAATTATTAATTTAAGACTACATAGTGTTTCCAGAAACTAGATATCCTATCCACGAATCAGAGATGTACTGGCGGATTACAACGAGATCTGGTGAAATTCCGTGACACTTCACAACCCTGTATTCCATGTTTTATGTAGCAATGCATTTTATAACATCGTTATTACCACGACTCGCGCTTTGTTCTCACTCATATTTCCCAGAGCACGCATACTACTTGTTTAATGGCTATGAAAGCATATTTCACACTTCCACCGTTACTGTATATTACGGCCAGTGCAGCTGGTTTAATAATAAAAGTGTGGAAATTAAAATTTCAGGAGTTTTTGATGCCATTTCGGCCCAATTGCTCTCCATGCTGTCAATGAATTCATGAATATCTCCCCAAAACATCGGATTTCCTTTACAAATATTTTAACTCTTGTCAGAACAATTTATCTACAGTGATGAGGATGACTTTTTTTATAAAATAAAAATTAAAATAAAATCCCGACCTAGAACTATCAATAGAGAGATAGATAACGTCATTATTTGAGACGAAGTTAGGGGTTTTAACCACTGTATTACAACGTATAACATTAAAATTACGACTTTATAGATCAGAATTCATTAAAATAAGAACAGACAATGAAAAATAAAAATATAGTCGTACTAATAGCAAATTTTAGAGATAGTCGTAACAGAAATAATAATAATAATAATAATAATAATAATAATAATAATAATAATAATAATAATAATAATAATAATAATAATAATAATAATAATAAATATCTACATCAAGTATCTAGAACATTACAATAATTGTAAAAATAACGACAGTAGTAAGGAAGAAAAGCCCCCTGTTGCCATTTCTTGATGGATGCAGTATTTTTCTATCCATCTCTTGGCACAGGCCGGAGCAAAGTGTAGCTTCCACCAAAGTCCCTGTCTCATTCATGGTAGTGACAGTATGGAAGCTGCTGCGGTATGGGTGGTGCTGAGTAATGACATTTGGAGCGCAACTAGTGTCTGAGTGTTATGAAAGGTGTTGCTCATAGATCAGTCGTGCTGCAGTAGCACCTTCTGGCCCAGTGAGGAAAGCAATGGCAAACTACCTCACTCCTAATCTTGCCTAGTACGCCTCAATTTGGTGCTGCCATTGGTTTTTGCGGTTTCCCTATAACTGCATAGCCTTTGGTGGTGCTATTTGAGGATCCAGCCAGCCTCTGGGCTAACAGACAACGAAGAAAAACCCAGGTGTTGTAGTAGGCCCGATAAACCAATAAGTAGCAAATATATTTGTAATTTTTAAGAAATACGGTGATTCACTCATTCACGCTTCATATATTATACAAGTCAGGAGGATTACCTCAGAAAATATATTTAAATTGTAAATAATAATAATAATAATAATAATAATAATAATAATAATAATAATAATAATAATAATAATAATAATAATAATAATAATAATAATCCCGATTAAAACTGGCGTCAGACAAGGTGACGGTTTATCTCTGCTTCTTTTCAACCTCGTCCTAAACAAAGTCATCCGCGAGTGGGAGAAGGTATTTAAACACATGGGATACTGGCGCCCCATACGACTAGGACGACCCAAAGACGGTATTGAGATATCATGCCTCGCTTTTGCAGATGACCTTGCCATACTGACAGGTGATGTAGTCACAGCCGTTAAACAAATTGAAACCCTTAGTGAATGTGCTGGAAAGGTTGGTCTACAAATTTCCTTCGAAAAGACCAAGTTCTTCTGTTCAAAATTTGACATCCAAAATTTGAACACGACATATGGGCAAATCAACCGAGTACCACACTTCAAGTACTTGGGAGAAATACTTGAACCAACGGGAGGCGAGAAGGCTGCCCAGAAAATTCGCCTACAAAAATTTCGGAAAGCCTACGGTAGGGTTTACAACATATGCAATAAAAAGTGCTTGTCCCGCCATGCAAAGATCAGACACTATAATACAGTAATCAAGCCCGAACTCCTATATGCCAGTGAGACCCTTACACTAAATGGTAAAGGTGATTTAAAAAACATTTTAAAAGAAGAAAGAAGAATCCTGAGGAAAATTCTCGGCCCCCGAAAAACAGAAGATAGATATAGACTGAGGTCACGCAAAGTGACAGAAGAGCTTTCCAACATTGCAACAGACATCCGCAAAAGACGTCTGAAATTTTAACGGCACGTTCGCAGACTGCCGGAGAGTAGACTGACACACAAGATTCTCACCTACATAGAACATCTAAAAAATATTCCATGGGTACTGGAAGTGAAGAAGGATCTGGAAAAAGCCCATATGGACTCAACTGACACCGCGGACAGAAACCTCTAAAGATAAAATTTAATGGATGGAAAGTGCAACCAGAGAACGAAGTGAAAAAGAAGACTGGAGCAAAGTGGACAGAAGAACGAAAAAGGATCCACGGAGAAAGGATGAGAGCTGTTTGGCAACTCAGAAAACAGAATCGTTAGAGCTTTGCGTGATCCATTGGGTCCATACGCACATAATAATAATAATAATAATAATAATAATAATAATAATAATAATAATAATAATAATAATAATAATAATAATAGTAATCATAATAATCATAATTGGCATCGCTTTCTACGGCCGCAGTACGTGCGCAGGCATTTTGATTTATGTAATCTAGGGTAGCTGTGTGTCAGTTTCGACGTTCCGTCTTAACCCACGTGATCGCAAAGAAACGGAACTCTGTTGGGCGACTTTTGACTGAGACCTAATTGATTTTTTCGAGCAAAAACCAAATGTGTGTCCAGAGGTCTTTCACATGCCGACATTGTACTGCATGGAGTCTTCCGCCCGGGTTCGAAATGGCGATCTGCCACTGACCTACAGCCGGAGTATTCGAAGGACAGTACATTACCCGATAAAGTTTAAACGATTGTATAGATTTTCCACATTTAATTCTTCTTTTTGTGCCTTTTCTCCCATACCTTGACCATTTTCAGGCATCAGATGCCTTCTTGACGCCAAGCTTATAAATGGAGCGATGCACAAAGTATTCACTACTGAGTGGTTTGTAGTGGAGGCTGATGGAACAACACGAGTATTCTCTCCTCGAGTCGCAGAATATTCGTAGGAAAATTTATTTGATCACCTAGTCACGAGGTGTTCTGCTTCATTGCAAGTTAATTTGTTCGATAATATCTCTGATCACATCGTATCTCATTTAGATTATTTTCACACCAAGCAAATGTTGCTGGTGGTGACGATTATTGTTTTAGAGGAAGTACAACTAAGGAACCATCCTCTGTTCATGGTAAGTAGGCTAATCAGAGGGAAAATAATGAAAGAGATCCGGCACTTCGAAAATTGAAGATATCGGCCAAAGAAGGCAAGTACCATGAAGGGCGTGCAAACGAAAGAGTTCCCACGCCTCGAATGCAGTAATACCGTCGGGGTCGGAAAAGAACGAGAGTTGATCAAGGGAGGGCGGATAGGAGAGATTGAAGCGCCTGGCACAAGTAAGTGGAAGCAATGTTAGGACTCAGCTAAGGCCCCGTGGTCACCAACCCACGCTCCCAAGTTACGAGCCGCTAGGGCTGTACGGTCGCTTCCTTCAAGCTCCTAGGCCTTTCCTATCTCATCATCGCCACAAGACATATCTGTGCAGGTGCGACGTAAATAGTAACTTGTAAAAAATAAGACCCCTATTCACGCGATTTTCAGCAATATAACTTCAAGTGTAAAGAGAATATTTATGAAAAGGGCATTGTGCTGTTTGTTACTGACACACAAATGATCTTACGTCATCCAGCGGTTAATTCAAAGTATGCCACAGTGAATGTAGGCTATCACCCGACCTTGAGGAGACAATTTCCGCTATTGATGTAGCATAGTGAGCATGTCAGTCCCTGTTTTGAATGGTGTGAAAATGTTGCTCATAAGGTCGGTTGGTGCATGCATTTCAGTGGGCTTGGCAGACTGGTATGTAATAGCAACTTCTGGCTCGGTGAGGAAAGCAACGGGAAACTACCTCACTCCTCGTTTCCCTAGTACGCCTCTTCAGTGATGCCTAGGCCATCTATGACAGCTGATGGCGGAGCTGTTGAGGATCCAACCAGCCTTAGAGCTGAAGACTGTACGTACAGTGAGCATGTGGTCGAAGTCCAGCTCTGTGGCTGATGGTTTATTGTAGTGGTCTTCGGCTCAGAGTGTCTTGTGTTTGTTTCCTCTAGATCCGGGAATGGATATTTGTGATCGTCTTAGTACACACCTTCATCTACGCACAACACATCACACTACAAACCACCTCAGAAACTCGCAATAATGAATACATACCTTCACATGGGGTTGGCACAGGGAAAGCATATGGCCGTAATACTGAGCTAAGTCTACCCCAGATAATTGGGAGGAGAAGAAGAAGAAGAAGAAGAAGAAGAAGAAGAAGAAGAAGAAGAAGAAGAAGAAGAAGAAGAAGAAGAAGACGATGACGAAATGCTTGTGCTTCCATTCAGCATTAAATTCATTGTGTCGTGTTTGATTTTTTATATGTATGTATGTATTAATGTTTGTATGTATGCATGTATGTATGTGTGTATGTATGTATGTATGTATGATCAACATTGTCCCGTTTCTGTATGGGGTCGGGTATGAAGTGAGATGAGTCTTTTTAGCAAGTTTTTACGACCGGATACCCTTCCTGACCTCTTCAGAGAATTTTAGTGAGATGAAACGAATGACGTGATATATGATAGAAGGATGGGAGGGGATAGCCTACTCCTGTCGAATAGCACCAAGTGGTCGTTTCAAGGTTAAACGTCTCCATCCGACGAACGAATCACTATCAACAGCGCCATCTCCTCACTCTATATAAGCAATGCGGAGAGTTTTTGAATTTAATTCAGGCTTTTGGCACACAATCTAGTGATTAGAAATTGTATACCACCACCTCCTCTACCTGCCGGACAACATTCTGATGGTGAAAATATTTTCGACCTACGGGAGTCAAACCGATGAACCTCGGTGTCAGACCCTTTAGACTTCAACGCCTTAACGATCATGGCCACCAGGCGCGCTTTTCCTTTTATTTCCTTATGTCGTCCGGCTCCATGGCTAAATGGTTAGCGTGCTGGCCTTTGGTCACAGGGTCCCGGGTTCGATTCCCGGCAGGGTCGGGAATTTTAACCATCATTGGTTAATTTCTCTGGCACGGGGGCTGGGTGTATGTGTCGTCTTCATCATCATTTCATCCTCATCACGACTCGCAGGTCACCTACGGGTGTCAAATCAAAAGACTTGCACCTGGCGAGCCGAACATGTCCTCGGGCACTCCCGGCACTAAAAGCCATACGCCATTTTATTTCCTTAAATGTCGATAAATTTACGTTTCAATATTCTTTATGCACCACAACTGATGAAAAATCATGAATATTAATTCAGGAAAAAATAAATTTTCAGTAAAATTCGTCAAAATAAATTGCTTTGAGAACAGACACACTGCCTCATGATGGTATACACTTGCCGGTAATTTTAAGTAGAAAATAAGTATGTAATTACTGTATGTGCAGAAGGTAATCCTTTCTGTTCTCCGTCATGAGTGTCTTTATTATTGGTCTTGTTGTGTATGAGCGTAATTAGATTGTTATTCTAACGATGGCTATTCGTAGCGGGGTGCCTAGAATTCGCCTTCCATGCGCGAGGTCTTTCTCTGGCCGTGGTATCCACTTTAGACACATCTCCTTCAAAGACTGGTTCAAATGCGTTGTATGAAAGGTTCGCTAATCTGAGTATTGAATGCCGTAGTGTTCATACTACCCCACGTTTCTATTAGTGATGCTCGAAAATGATTCAAGATTTACTTTTACAATGACAAAGATTAAATTGTGAGGTGGCTGTAGTGATATTGATTGATGTTTCGTAGAGCTGTGACGTGCTTTAGACAGTGAGTGATCATCGTTATTCCCGAGATGTGATCGGATATTCCAGATAAGTTTGAGGCTATCTCAAATTGTTATCCACAATTAATACAAGTTAAAATTTTAAATTCCTATCACGGCTAAGAAGACATCTTTCTTATTGATTCACTGATTTTAATGAAACTCACTATCACTAATCTTGGGACGCATAGTTCAAGTTTGCTATTAATTTTTTGACATAATTAAAGAGCTAAGCATTGTAAAATTAAAGTGGCACCTAGAAATCAATTTTGTAGTTATCGGACAATATTGGTGAAACTTGATATTCACAGGTATTTTTTCCCGCTAAACGCAAAATGGCTAATGGTATAATGGTGTTTTAAGGAAGTTTCAAGGTAAAAATTTAATATGGGGACCACCGATTTAAATTGAATATTTTTCCGTTTTTATATATGTAAGGTATTATTTTTTTTTGCTAGGGGCTTTACATCGCACCGACACAGATAGGTCTTATGGCGACGATGGGATAGGAAAGGCCTAGGAGTTGGAAGGAAGCGGCCGTGGCCTTAATTAAGGTACAGCCCCAGCATTTTCCTGGTGTGAAAATGGGAAACCACGGAAAACCATCCTCAGGGCTGCCGATAGTGGGATTCGAACCTACTATCTCCCGGATGCAAGCTCACAGCTGCGCGCCTCTACGCGCACGGCCAACTCGCCCGGTTAAGGTATTATTAGATGTAATGTTGAAACTATAAGAAACAAAATAAATTCCTTGAATTATATAGTGTATATATAATAATAATACTGAGAGATAGTTTGAAAACGCAAAAGTGAAGAAACCTTGAAAAACTTTCTTCCCACAAATAAAAAAACACTCTGCAAGTATGTGTGTATGTTCAATCATCAGCCCTAAGGCTGGTTGGATCCTCAACAGCTCCACAATCAGCTGTCGTAGATGGCCTAGGCATCACTGAAGAGGCGTACGAGGGAAATGAGGAGTGAGGTAGTTTCCCGTTGCTTTCTTTACCGAGCCAGAAGTTGCTATTACGTATCAGTCTGCCAAGCCCACTGAAATACATGCACTAACCGACACTGTGAGTGATATTTTCACACCATTCATAATAGGGACTGGCTGCGTGAAGAATGGTATTACTAGCATCCCTCATACCTCAGTCACTTTCATATTGTCAAGGTCAAGGATGAGACTGAGACGGGTCGATGAAAGTAAGAAAATTGCTGTAGCCTATACCAGAAGACACAGTACACTGTAAACACTAGGTCCCGCCAGCAAAGGCAAACTCCGCAAGTACTATGTTTAAATAATCACTTCATATTCAGGCTTCAACAACTTCTAGGGACAACTGAAACAACAAATCGGTATAGCCAACATTCCGTAGAATATATTGTATACTACAGTGTTACTTGAAGGTTGTCTGGCTCTGTGGTTAACATGTTAATACTCTGATCATTGGTCCAAGCGGTACTGGGTCCGATTCCCAGCCGTGTAAGTAATTTTAACATTCATTGGTTATCTTCTCTGGCTCGTGCATTGGATGTTTGGGCCGTTTTCAACATCAGATTTCATCCTCACAGCCGCGCAGGTAGCCCATGGAAGTCGATTCGAAAGACTAGCGCCAGGCGGTTTTGGAGGCCACAAACCATTGCTATTATTATTATTATTATTATTATTATTATTATTATTATTATTATTATTTTATTTTATTTTTTTGCTATTTGCCTTACGTCACACCGACAACCTTATTTTCGCCAGTGAACATGTATCTCAGCAGTGTGTGAAATCAGTCTTTTCTCCTCTACCCAACTCTCAACATCGCCCTATTATGTGCCAATTAACCACTGTAACACGACCGATTACATTACCTTTTCGGAGAAAGTTTAACTTCAAAAAGGCTAATTGGGAAAAATTTAGCAATAGCACTTGACAGCTTCATAAGGGAGATTCCTCCAGAACCAGAATCTTACGACACTTTTGTTGATGCAGTATCGAGAGCCTCACGTTTATCAATACCCAGAGGTTGCAGAATACATTACTACCAAAGTTTAACTGCTGATGCAAAAGTCTGCCTAGAGACGTACCTTGCTCTCTTCGAAGTGAACCCTTTCAGCAAAGAGACAATTTCAGCCGAACATGACTTACTCTCTTCAATCTCAGAAAACAAAAGGAAAACTTGGTTGAAACTGATGGAGGAAACATATTTCTCAGTGAATAGTCAAAAGGCTTCAAGGCTTCTGAAAAACTGAACAGTGACCCTACTAAATGCTCAGTCCATGCTAATGTCACAGCCAATGATATTACTTTACAGTTGCTTAATAATGGCAAATCACGATCAACTATTAGGAAATCAGAGTCAAAAATTGTGACCGGGGAATCTGAGGCTATCAGTAATTTAGCTGGACCATTTAATCTCACAATTAGAAACTGGTATTATAATGTGGAAAAGTGGTAAAGCTGCAGGTTTGGACGATATCTGCACTGAGCAAATAAAGCACTTCGGTTCTGGAACAAAGTTGTGGCTTGTGAAATTATTCAACAAATGCCTAGCATCATACAACATCCCAAGGATTTGGCGGACGGCACGCGTGATTGCAATCCTAAAACCAGGCAAGAACCCTTAAGATCCAAAAAGTTATAGACCAATATAACTTCTATGCCACTTGTATAAAATAATGGAACGAATGATTTTGAATCGCCTTACTGAAGTTATTGACCCACTTCTTATCCCACATCAGTCAGGATTTAGACCTGGAAGAAATTTCACCTCCAAGATTTTGCATCTAATTCAGCACATTGAAGATGGGTTTGAGTTTTAAAAAAGCCACAGGCGTAGAATTTGTTGATCTCACAGCGGCGTATGACATGGTAAACCATAGACTCCTGTTAAAAAAAATTCACAGTCTTACTAAAGATCTTGAGTTAACACGACTGGTGGCTACACTTCCTCATAACCGCCGATTCTTTGTTGAATTTCAGGGTTGACGAACTCAAAAGAACGGCTTGCAGTAAGGAAGTGTACTGGTGCTTTTTTATTTAATATATACACAAATGATCTGCCACAGCCTCAAGACACCAAGAGTTTCACCTATGCTGATAACCTTGCTCTCGCTGTCCAGTCAGATAGTTTTGAAGCGATAGAATGCACCCTGAAAGCTTCCCTAGAAGAACTCGGCAACTACTATGATCAAAACCAACTTGTGCCAAACCCGAGCAAAACCGAAGTTTGTGCATTCCATTTACGACATCGACAAACCAACAGGAAACTCATTGTGACATGGAATGGAGCTACGCTGGACCACTGCTTCATTCCCAAATACTTGGGCGTCACTCTCGATCGCAGTTTCACCTTCAAGGTGCACTGTATGAATGTAAAACAAAAGGTATTTTCCAGGCACACATTACTTAGAAAACTTACTGAATCTATTTGGGGCACACGCCCACAAACTGTTAGAAATACTGCACTAGCCTTATGTTACTCCACCGGTGAATATGCCTGTCCAGCGTGGTACAAATCTGCCCACGCAAAACAGATTGATGTGGCACTCAATGAAAGTTGTAGAATAATTACTGGTGTTCTGAAGCCAACTCCTCTCGAGAAAATCAATTACCTTGCCGGTATTGCTCCTTGTGATGCCAGGAGAGAGGTTGCTGCTGATAACGATAGGCTTAAAACAAATCTAATGCCTTCACATCCACACCTTGGATACCAAGATGCCCAACGAAGACTGAAGTCGAGGAAAGCCTTTTTAACATCTTTAGAACACCTGGAAGGATCATCGGACAAAGTCAGGATTACCAAATGGAAACAAAAGACCCCTGGCCTGTTGAAACGGATGGAACCACGGGAAGTGTTGCCTCCCGGTCATACTGAGGACTGGTTGACTTGGAGGTGCTTAAACAGACTGTAGTGGGTAGAACCAGAGCGAATCTACAAAAAATGGAACTTCCCCATCGATATGGCCTTTTATGACTGTGGTGAATTTCAGACAACCAAACACCTGCTATGCTGCCCCCTGTGTCCATCAAACTCCACAATGGAAGACTTGGTGCTGGCCAATCCAAATGCCCTTGAAGTGGCCAAATTTTGGGCCGAATCGGTGTGACATCTCTATGGCATATATTGTTGAAGACCTTTTACTTGTATACATCTCTGTATATATTTTGCTTCATTTAAAATACTGTAGTAATTATTCTATTGTACTTCCGATTCGAATAAAGAAATAAAGACCGACAAAGATAGGTCTTATGGCGACGATGGATAGGAAAGGCAAAGGAATGGGAAGGAAGCGGTCGTGGTCTCAACTAAGGCACAGCTCCAGCATTTTCCTGGTAAGAAAATGGGAAACCATGGAAAACCTTATATTTTTTTGCTAGTTGCTTTACGTCGCACCGACACAGATAGGTCTTATGGCGACGATGGGACAGGAAAGGGCTAGGAGTGGGAAGGAAGCGGTCGTGGCCTTAATTAAGGTACAGCCCCAGCATTTGCCTGGTGTAAAAATGGGAAACCACGGAAAACCATCTTCAGGGCTGCCGATAGTGGGGTTCGAACCTACTATCTCCCGAATACTGGATACTGGCCGCACTTAAGCGACTGCAGCTATCGAGCTCGATAAAAACCTTATTTAGGGCTGCCGGCAGTGCGGTTTACCTGGTATTTATAATAATAATAATTTTAATTTAAGCATTATGTACATTAGTGTCCCGTTGATAAATTGATAAAATAAATGGTTCTACACCGATGTTTCATTTCTCTTTTAGATTGTTAGTATTCACTTAACACATAGTACTCTATTTAAATGTTTGCGTTTGTGAATAAAAATTTATTCTAAATATTGCTGACTGGGCGAGTTGGCCGTGCTGTTAGGTGGCGCGGCTGTGAGCTTGCATCCGGGAGATAGTGGGTTCGAATCCCATTGTCGGCACCCCTGAAGATGGTTTCCCTTGGTTTCCCAGTTACACACCAGGCAAATGCTGGGACTGTACTTTGATTAAGGCCACGGCCGCTTCCTTCCAACACCTAGGCCTTTCCTATCCCACCGCCCCTATTAGACCTACCTGTGTCGGTGCGACGTAAAGCCACTAGCAAAAAAGAAAAGATTGCTGAAGGATTTTGCCGTTAGAAAGGGATGAACATTGGTCTGAAGGATGAGTTTAAGTGAATGGCACAGCCATTATAAAATCATTGACCCTGTGAAATTTCCGAAATAATTTAAAAATAAGACTTATCAGTACCTGGAAGGTGGTCTGCGTGCTGTTGGATGCTGAAGAAGTGAAAAGTGCTCGTCTTCTTACTGGAACTGAACTCCGTCACGGGATGCCTGGTACATGGCTCGCTGGTATTGCTGGAGACTCCAACTCAGACAGCAATCCGGGATTTTAAAGACAACTAATCTGATATGCTGCTCTCTGCGTAACAAATATAGGAATACAAACTCAATTCTAATAACCCATCTCCGAGTAGTGTAGCCAGGATCGACCAATGGAAGGCTTACAGTTACAAAATGATAATAGAACATAATTAAGGTGCATGTGCGTGTGCGGTGCGCATGCATGAGTGTCATAAGGACACTGACACAAGTAAATTATGTTGCTATTCAGATTTCAGAACGATACAATACAAAACTTACATTAAAATACAGAACAAGATCAATATGATCGAAGTAAATAGTTTTACAGCGAATGGGATGTTCAGATTACAGTCTAACATCCAACTTTTGAACCTTCTTTGAAAATAATTTCAAGAGATCTGTTGGTTTTACAATTATGCCTCCATGAATGTTCAAGAGATCCAACACTTTGCGTTGTTTTTCACTATTTTATTGTCAGTTTATGTTCATTTTTTTTGTAAAAATTCGCTGGGGTTTTCAAACCCCCAGATGTTAGAATTATATATATAGACTTTACTGATATGTTTTTCTTATATTTCGTACAATAATAAAGAATCTTAGGAAGGGAGGGAAAAAGGAAATGAACAGTGTTTTGCGACTTCTAGTTATTTTTGATCTTCGTATATTAGTTGATAGTGTTGTGACTTTGTGCATACAGAATGTGGTGTCGTGTCTTTGTGCCTATCAAAGTGTGAAACTGACCTCCAATATTCATAAACATTGTACATCTTTTTACGGCTGATGATGACCTGGACTAAGGTCGAAACCGGTCCCATTTAAATAGGAATGTGATTACTGCATTTCCTTCTTTTAAGTATTGAATAGGTTGAACCTCCTTTTCAATTATTTAATTTTTAACATCAATAATTTCAGTACGGAACAATGAAGTTTTTATCTTTAAATAATTCAGGTGAACTCATAATATATCCCAGGGAATCACTGGAGAGGTGGAGGGAATATTTTGAACATCTTCTCAATGTAAAAGGAAATCATCGTGGTGGTGTTGTGAACAGCGAAGCTCAAGGGGAGGAGGAAAATGATGTTGATGAAATTATGCTTGAGGAAGTGGAAAGGATGGTAAAGAAACTCCATTGTCATAAGGCAGCAGGAATAGATGAAATTAAACCTGAAATGGTGAAGTATAGTGGGAAGGCAGGGATGAAATGGCTTCATAGAGTAGTAAAATTAGCGTGGAGTGTTGGTAAGGTACCTTCAGATTGGGCAAAAGCAGTAATTGCCCCTATATATAAGCAAGGGAACAGGAAGGATTGCAACAACTATCGAGGTATCTCACTGATTAGTATACCAGGCAAAGTATTCACTGGCATCTTGGAAGGGAGGGTGCGATCAGTCGTTGAAAGCAAGTTGGATGAAAACCAGTGTGGTTTCAGACCACAGAGAGGCTGTCAGGATCAGATTTTCAGTATGCGCCAGGTAATTGAAAAATGCTACGAGAGGAATAGGCAGTTGTGTTTATATTTCGTAGATCTAGAGAAAGCATATGACATGGTACCGAGGGAAAAGATGTTCGCCATACTGGGGGACTATGGAATTAAAGGCAGATTATTAAAAGCAATCAAAGGCATTTATGTTGACAATTGGGCTTCAGTGAGAATTGATGGCAGAATGAGTTCTTGATTCAGGGTACTTACAGGGGTTAGACAAGGCTGTAATCTTTCACCTTTGCTGTTTGTAGTTTACATGGATCATCTGCTGAAAGGTATAAAATGGCAGGGAGGGATTCAATTAGGTGGAAATGTAGTAAGCAGTCTGGCCTATGCTGACGACTTGGACTTAATGGCAGATTGTGCCGAAAGCCTACAGTCTAATATCGTGGAACTTGAAAATAGGTGCAAGGAGTATGGTATGAAAATTAGCCTCTCGAAGACTAAATTGATGTCAGTAGGTAAGGAATTCAACAGAATTGAATCTCAGATTGGTGATACAAAGCTAGAACAGGTCCATAATTTCAAGTACTTAGGTTGTGTGTTCTCCCAGGATGGTAATATAGTAAGTGAGATTGAATCAAGGTGCCGTAAAGCTAATGCAGTGAGCTCGCAGCTGCGATCGACTGTATTCTGTAAGAAGGAAGTCAGCTCCCAGACGAAACTATCTTTACATCGGTCTGTTTTCAGACCAACTTTGCTTTACGGGAGCGAAAGCTGGGTGGACTCAGGATATCTTATTCATAAGTTAGAAGTAACAGACATGAAAGTAGCAAGAATGATTGCTGGTACAAACAGGTGGGAACAATGGCAGGAGGGTACTCGGAATGAGGAGATAAAGGCTAATTTAGGAATGAACTCGATGGATGAAGCTGTGCGCATAAACCGGCTTCGGTGGTGGGGTCATGTGAGGCGAATGGAGGAGGATAGGTTACCTAGGAGAATAATGGACTCTGCTATGGAGGGTAAGAGAAGTAGAGGTAGACCAAGACGACGATGGTTAGACTCGGTTTGTAACGATTTAAAGATAAGAGGCATAGAACTAAATGAGGCCACAACACTAGTTGCAAATCGAGGATTGTGGCGACGTTTAGTAAATTCACAGAGGCTTGCAGACTGAACGCTGAAAGGCATAACAGTCTATAATGATAATGTATGTATGTATGTTTCGTATTCTCTATTTGTTTTTCTTTTATTTTCTGTTTAAGGGTGACACACACACCCACGGCCGGGAATCGAACCCGGGATCCCTTGAAAAGAAGAAAATCATTCTCAACATTCTAATCCTGTCAGGAAAAAAACGGATGATGGAGGAATGAGAATTAAAATGGAAAAATACTGCATTATAAATTATGCATAATTTATTACATTTTTAGAGAACAATTTATTGCACAACGGTTCTACAGAGATACGAGATGGTGACCTTGTGGATGAAATCTCAGTAGACATTCCGTATTCCTGTGATATAATATCATGAGGTCCATGAAGTACTCAGCAAGTACGTAAGTCCTGTGATATATAAAAGCAAAAAACAGTACAACTAGCGATATCTGTTCAAACACATAACAGGTGGGATGAACAGTTTTTGATGTTGTAGACAAGATTTCTCTGCACCTCAAAATGCCTTAAGATTAAAAATAACTTTTGTGGGTTAGGCCACTTAGAGCCTCATATTTACTCCATAAAATTTGCTTCTAGTTCTCATCAAAACCATAACGTTCAGCGAGTTTAATATCTGAGAATTTAAAATGACACAAGTATTTCCTAAAATCCTCAGTTCACGATGACAGAAATTTGATGAAATGGTAAATCTCGATACTCATTTTCTATTCATATGAACTGTATGTAATGTGTAAAGTATACCTAGGTACAATAAAGGCTAAATAATGCGTAGGCAATCCTTCTAGAGCCTTTAAATTGCTTTTTGTATCTTCACTCACTCATGTTTCAACTCCATGAGATAACACTTTTCTGAAGATCATGGCCGTTAACATTTATGACCTAGTCTCAGTTAACTAGAATGCCCAACCAGAAAGTCACGGTTATTTTCAAACGAAAATTCAACAACACACGCCACGACACAAAGTATATGTTAGAGTGAGGGTTCTTAGGTTGTAATGAAATTGTGATATTTACGGATGTTTCACCAGCAAATGCGAATTATAATTTCAGAACAAGGGATCCACCCTTCCTTTATAAATAGTGGGTAGAAGTCTCTCATCGTTATCCTATATATTGAGGTAGAAAATTTTAGGTGAGAGAGTAAAGAAAATATTTTACGTATATCAGCGAATCTCTGTTAGTAAATACACGTCTTATTTTCGAAGTTTTCCGACGCCTCCTTTCCCACTGGTGAATCCAAGACAAACGTCTGAGGTAGGAAGCATCATTCAATGGCTATTCTAGGAAAACTATATTGAAGTAAAATAGGAATACCATATTTCTCTTGCTGCATAAAATTCTCTCCCAAAATATATTTCAATAATCTTGGCACTTATTTTTCAATCATGAAAAGCAGATTATCTGCTCTGAAGATATGTGGGATATATTAGTACACATTAAGCGATTGACAATGTATGAAAGTTTGAAACCCAGTTGCAGGGATTAGGTAACTGAACCTATGAAGGAATAATATGAACAAGCTATTTCTTTGCACAGTTATTTAGTATTTGACAACTGCTTTACGTCACACTGACACAGATACGTCTTATGGCGACCGTGGCCTTAATTAAGGTACATCCCCAGCATTTTCCTGGTGTGAAAATGTGAAACCACAAAAACCATCTTCAAGGCTGCCGACAGTGGGATTTGAACATACTATCTCCAGAATAGTTAAGAAGAGTGAAGTGACTGACATGTTAATATTTAAGGGATGGATAGAGATTGCAAACTACTTAGCCTAAAAAGGCAGAAACTTGGGAATACAATTGTTAATACAATAACCTATGTAATATTTTTGGTGCCATGAGAAGGCGTAATCTCTATATCAATATGAAATCAACCATCAACTAAAATATTGTACAAACAGTTTCGATGTATCATTACAAGGAACGTATTTGAATTTGGCGTACTTCAGTTTCTTCTAGGAGTTTGAAACTTTCTTTTAATTCGAAAAGGAATTAATACATTTTTAGTAATTTTATGTAAAATAAATATATAATTATTTTATTCGTTGAGATATCCACACTGCATTTTATGTATCGACGGTGTATCTGACAATGAGCTTTCTATCCATTATTCTCCTAAAAACTGGTCACGCCTCCCAGCCACATTTGGAAACACAGTCCCTCAGTGCAATTTTAGTTGGGTTCGCTTTCCTTTAGTGATGTGTAAAGGAAAATGAACACTTTATACTGTAGGAGTGCGTAAATACGTCATGCATTCATACATTCCTACAATGTGATACTGTTAGGTTTAATTTCTTTTATGAGTAACCATAAGTAAACGAACCAAAGAAATATTGTTCTGATGGACTGCATATCCATATGGGACTGGGAGGCGTGACCAGTCTTAGGAGGAATAACGGATAGGAAAAGCATTGTCGGATACGAGGTATTGCACTGACACCGTCGACATATTATACATTCAATTGACATTCAATATTTAATCATGGGAAATAAATTTAGGAGTAAATAAACAGTAAATATTTAGAAGTTCGCCTTGTAAGTATGGAGGATTTGTACTATTTCTCTTTTACTCTCATTTAATATTCTCAAGAGATTATAGGCTTACATTTGATAGATTCATTATAAAAATCTGAGGATTGTTGATGGAACCCACAACGTAAACCATGGGACAATATTATTCATTGTGAAATTATCATTTGCATTTAACATATTGTGAAACAAGACTGACTATTATATCAATTAGGTACAAACAATAGTGGAGCACTTTCTTCAAAAGAACTAGAGGAACTGAAGTAAGAGAGATACATCTGTACGAATGTAACTTTAGTAAATTATCTTCTTATTCATGAGAATTGCTTTTCGTATATTAGAAGAGCATATATCATGTTTATTGTGTATTTTAAGACTATACTTACAAGCATAGTAAATATGACGTAGGTACAATCGCATTGCCAAAAAAAAAATTGACATTAATTTACGACTAAAAGTATATATCGTTGACCTAATAGCTTTCAACTTTTTCTATTAAACATTTTGCGTGCGACTTAAGTTACTGGGAAGTACTGAATACCTTATATATAGATGGGCAGGAAGAGAGAGTATATTACAATCAGGTTAGAAAATGTGTTCTAATGCGGTTAAAAAAGGGAATAGAAATTTCTAAAATGCAGTGTAAACTGGATTTAACTAATGGCAAGGGAATTCCCAATGATTGTGGCGCTAAGTGACAACTACGCTACTAAAAATATGGCATCATATAAAACGTACTACACATACTGTATACACTATCAGGATGTAAAAAATTCATTATCGGTTTTAGGTTTAATAACAAGAAAAATTAGACTGTTGAAACGAAGAGAAAAACTCACCGTGAAACAGTCTGGTAAAGATTCGAATCAGAAGAATATACGAAGGTAATTTTAGATGTAGCTAGAACTAATCAGCTGAAGCAAGACTTACATCCATCAGAAGAGATGGCCTAGAGAGTGTGATAATGCACGGCATGTTCAGAGCTCTAGAGGCCATATGAGAGCTCCAACACAAGATGTGGAGTTTATTAAAGAACCCAAACAGTAGGCGATCCTCTTCATCAGTACATGATAATTGCTGAAGGTAGTGATTTTTGGCACAAAATAATAGGGCAGGCAAATCATATTCTCCACTTCTCAGTCACAATCTTAGTTTTAAAGTATTATGAAGTACTTCTTAGTTAGCTGAGTACATCCTTTTATTGCATATATGTTCACCACGCAATGGATATTAGCGTCTACTGAATTTCATCCAAAATATTGGTCATTATGATTTAATGTAGCATTGTATTTACATTAATAATTTTAGATTACAGATACAGAACAAAATCAGAAATAGTGCATTTATACACAAATTATTACATACCACAAAATAAATGTAACAATTCAGAAAATCTTTCAGTCTTACGCATTTAGTCGGACTCTGTTTTTGACATCATCCATTACGTATCCTTTGTGTGAAGGGATATTATTACTCTTCCCATGTTACACACGAATTGGGTGGTACTAAGTAAGGCTCACAATTAATGATCAAGGTACATTGGACTTCTCAGATTGATTTTCCCATACTTTTCCTATTTTCTTGTATATGATATTAAATAATTGACCCTGAATACAAAGATAACATTAAGTGTTGTATTGATATTCAGATAAAAGGTACCGAATTAATACCATTTCCCAATCAGATTACAATAGTAATGCCGTCTAAAGTTACATTCAACATGTATACAACATAGATAGAAATATAATAAAACCTATGTGTTAGTATATAAAGGGAAATATGTTATATTCATATATTAGCATTAATGAAGTAGGAATAAATGTTGCTGTGGAATTAGGAGGCACCATATTATATCTCGTTGCCACAGTCTTGAATTTTGTAGTAAACAAATTCTTCATTGGCACATATATATCGTGGATTTTATTACATCCAACTTTGTCAACACTGGAATAATTGGAGTAGAAATTGGCTTCATAAGGAAGCTTGACATGGTGCCATATTATGATGAAACTAAAGAGGTAGTTTTCAAACTCAACTAAGTCAAATTTGTAGTTTTTGTGTAGAGCAAAACAAGACTTAAATAATACATTTGCAGCTGATTTTAAGAATGCTATTTGTTTACCTACATTCACCATAACACTGGTATACTATTACAAAGTCAAATGACTTAATTGTAGTAGAAAAACATTTTCGCATACCGGTTGATTAAAATATGGCGCATCAGCTGAAAATTACATGCCACTTCTGAAACGAGATTTTACATTTCTATGTACGAACAATTTTATTATTCGCCTCTTCAGGTTCCAGGAATGCTAGTCAGTAAAACGTTTCGGCATCAGTATAGGACTGAAGTAAAATGTGCCATTTGTTTACAACTACTGTGCATGTGTATCGACTTCCTTGGGTTTCGAATAAGGCGGCAATTGACTTACTGTAGTTGTATTTGGAAAACTCCCCGTTTTAACGTTTAAAATCGACATCATTGAGACGCATTTGATGTACATTATCTTATCTGTTATCTTGTTACGTTCCATGTATAGGCGAACACACTCAGCAGAATAAATAAAAAATACCCAAAACTGACTTAGAGGTTTTCTAATCCACCCCTCAATTGGACGATCCATGTGCGGTAGTTTTTGCTGAATATGAACTACCCTACTTCAACAATGGTTTACTTGGCACCTTTGGTCAAAATAGTCGTATGTACGAATGTTCTTAAAGTCCATTATTTAAAAAAAGGCGTAAACATCTACCATGTTAAATCTCCACGGTGTCACCAGGCAAAAATGATTCAACACAAGGTGAACGATTTATTTTTAATTGGTATGAACCATTCCTTATTATCTGTATTAGTATCACAATCCCAAACACTAGTAAGTATAGTTTCACACGCACAACGATAAACTCAACAATAGCATACATTATGAGGATAAAATACATATTTTTGATGCTCAAATATATCCCAAGTCGGTTATAAGATCCAACAACAATAACAGCAATATTTTAATACATGAAATTAATTCTTGAATTCGTCTTAAGTGAGAGAAACTCGAGTTACCGTAGATCGTAGCATATATTCATAAATGCTTTGAAAGATACTGGAGTTTTTTCTTATGTTAGTTTGTTTTTATGTCCTTCGATACTAAACGAGTTGCCTGTGATTTTACATTCTTAGGGACATTTAAATATTTACGCCCAATTCAAATTATTTTTGTATTTTAATTGCTATTAGGATTTACAGTATATTGTAGATTTTAGAAAATAATATATTTAATTAAGTACCATGCTTGGTGTTAAAACTAGAATTGGTTGTCCAATCCGAAAGTGGATATGTTTGCATTTATATGTCAGATTGTATTCTTATTTTATGAGTAACATCTGGTTTGTACTAACTATAATGAAGACTTGCGTTAATATTCGAGATGTGAAATCCTTAATATCTATGCAAAATTTCTTAAAGACCTGAAAATAGGACCGTGAGATCGGGACATTCGGGAATAAAATTATTTCATCTTTTACCGATCCCTTTTCCACCTATAATGTACTATTCCAGATTCTCGACTGAGTAATGATATTGTCAGCCTCAGGTTTCAAAATTAGGATCTTCAGAATCGAGCTTGTAGTTATCATTATTCGGGTTACAAAAATGTTGAATTAGTTAAATCACGTGCAATGCTGACGACATTCGTGAAGATACATCTGTGGATGTAGGGTAAAACTTTACAAATATTGAGACATAATTGTTCATAGAAAATTATTAGATAATCAAATCATTCCAATCAATCAAGGATTTGCAATATAAAAACACTTGATGCATGTATACATATGAATAAGAATGGATTTGGAACAAATACTCAAATACTACTACTACTACTTATTATTATCATCATCAGCGAGATACACTTACGTGCTTTTGGTCAAAACTTTTGAAAAAGGTAAGAATAATCAAATACGTGAATAGTCTTTAGTCCATTACTTCTTTTATTGAAGTAATAATTGTACCGGAAGGTACACCCCAATGCCGCGCATTCAAATTCAGCGCCTAAATGAACTCCTCTATTGGTAAAACTGTGAAACTGAAACTACACCCACTTAGAACTTTACTCAGAAGATGGCACCACAGAAATATGATGTAATATTCGTTATTGTAATGTTTCCTAAACTGAATGAATTTTTCCTAGTTTTGTTTGCTATACATCAAGAAGTTTGGACATTTCTCCACAGGTTACATTACCAAAAAACTATGATCACGCACCCTGGTACAATGTGTAAGAAGTCATAATTTAAAGAAGTTTTGTATTTCTAGGTTTTTGTAACTGATTGATGTTCATTTATTTTTGGGTTGGCAATGTTTCCTTTTTCTTTCCGCCAGTTTTGAATCTAGCCAATCCCTAATTTCTGTAATTAATTTTCCACCTATCACAGGCTTCTTGTTTGATTCTGAGTGTTACTTTTGAAATCTACCAACAAAATTGAGAGGGTGTGGCTAGTTTAGTCTTGAATGATCTCGAATCTTCCCTGAGGGTTTATAAACTGCGAATTTTCACGTTTCTTGGCCAATTCATCGTCACCTTTCAGTGTGTGTTTGTTAAGCAGGAGGCGGGCGGACTCTTTCATCGGTCAACAGAATATCTACAAGGGAATGACCACATAACTTCTTCTTTCTTGCTACCCCCGCAGTTTAACCAGAGGGAAAGGTCCGACTCTTTAGTTATGTAACAAGCTTTTCTAAAATGCAACTCTCTTTCGGCTAATGCAAAAACTTCATAAAATCTTTAACTGTAAACCGGGGATAGGGAGTGATGTACTCTCTTGAGCTCCCCTTCATCTTGATTTGGGGTGACTACGTTTGTCTCTAACTGTTTTTCCTACTGTAATGTGTTAAAGTAATTTCTATACGAGTCACCTCAGTAGTTTGGGAATAATCCCTGTTTCATTGGCCAAGAGACCCTTAGGTTTTTCATTATCTTCCAACGCAGTACGCCTCCTTTCAGTTTGTGCTTCAGGCCATTTATTTAACCAGTTCTTTTCCGCATAGGCCCTATAGGTTGGGTACGAGGTACCTCTGTTTCAAATTGTAAGTTGGGCCATGGAAGGCCAGAGAGTGTAAGATTTTTGATGTTGCCTCAAGGAGGATAAAAGAAAAACGGAGAGCCTGTTAGCTCTTTTTAATGTTTTGTAATTGTAAAGTGTGGCTCTGGGAGGCTAGATGTTATTATTTAGGGAACATGCGCTCTTGAATTAGGGGATTTCTGCCCCTCAGTAAATAATTCCTCTTCCTTTGTAAAATTGTAAAACTAGGGGCTTAAGGCCCAAAGAGTTAAGGTTCTGTATCTCGGATTTTTCCCAATCTTGTTTAATAAATGCTACTTGCACCTGTGACATGGTCATGAAAAATACTGTTAAGTTTGTTTTCGGAAAAGAAATATAACCTTTGTTAAAATTTTAAATTCGGTTCTTGACATTGTAGTTAGACCCTTTCAACTCCGGCACCTTCTTTCACCTCTGCGTTCCACGGATACCCCGGAAAAATAATAATACTGGCGTATGGCCTTCGGAGAGGCCTGGTGTAGGTCTCTTTCTAGTAGACAGCCTATTAGGCGACCTGCATGTCTGGGAAGATGAGGGCCCTACCTAGGATGATTTCTGATGTTTAATACGCCACACACACCCAGCCCCCGAGCCATTGGAATTAACCAATGAAGGTTAAAATCCCCGACCCGGCCGAGAATCGAACCCGGGGCCCTCTGAACCGAAGGCCAGCACGCTGAGCATTCAGCCAACGAGTCTTTTATTGAAGTAGGAAAGAAGCAAAAATGAACTTGTATAGGCTTTCCTGTACACGAACAAATTAATGTGAACACTGGCCATAATATGTAACAAAGATATATTTTATTCAACAGCTCACTTTTAATCTTGCGATACCTTACATAATAATTGTACTTTAGAAAGATTTTTCAGTGGTGCTGAAAAATGATGTTACTGGTCATATTAACAAAAAGAGCAAAATTTGTCTTTAGCCGTTTTACCCGGCTATTATGCGGTGGTTTCTTAAGGAGAGTTATGACTGAAACGTTGTACCTCTACAATTTACCAACTATAAAAATCAAATTTAAAACACAAGCACATATTAATATATAGTTCCACACAAATTTTGAAATTGATAAGTTAAGTGGTTGCAAAGTTCTTGACAAATTCTTTCTATTTTTATATTTTGAAATGAGAATGCTTCTAGTGGTACAGTTGTCATTATTTGGGCTATAATTTAGACGATTTATCGAAAATACTCATATATTTAAGAAAAAATTCGCGTTTCGCCGTCAGGTGCAAACTTCTCATTCTTCTTCTTTTCCTGCCGCTTTTTCCACACCTATGGGGTCCCGGATGCAAAATGAGTCGCTTATGTGGATTTGACCTTGTTTTACTGCCGGATGCCCTTCCTGACGCCAACCATATATGGAGGGATGTAATCACTGTTACGTGTTTCTGTTGTGATTGGTAGTGTGGTATGCTGTCTGAATATGAAGAGGAGAGTGTTGGGATGGACACAAACACCCAGTTACCGAGCCAGAAGTATTAATCAGTAGGGATTAAAATCCCCAACCCGGCCGGGAATCGAACCCGGGACCCTCTGAACCGAAGGCCAGTACGCTGACCATTCAGCTAACGAGTCGGACAGTCAGGTGTAAAGTATTGGAGACATATTTTTTTCAATTTCTCATTATTCATTCAAAAGGCAAAAATCTCGTTTCCTACTATTTTAGGAGCAGAAATATGAAGGTAATATGCAGCTGATAATAAATGCAGAACTACTTTTAATTCCTGTACATTTTCTGGAAATTTCAGGTGAATCTGGTTAGAACACTATCGCATAGAGCATTTAATGCATGGCAAAGAGCTGGATTGAAAGTTTTAAGAAACGTACTTGCTTTAAAACTTTCCTGGATTGTAAATTACTCCGTCAGATGATTTTATCCTCTAACGCACAGCGTAGGCCCAATACAATGGTATTCCAGCGGTATTATTGAAATAGTAGTCCGAAAGAACTTTGAAACTAATTTTGTCTGACAGCGGCAAAGAAAGGGGGCTTTGGTTTGCCCTATATACCCTTTTAAATCCGGTATTTAGAGCTTAAAAAATGCTGGTAATGAAAACACTGAAAATGCTATTTGAAAGAGAAAGAACTGGAGGATTTCTATGGTTAAAATGGAAAAATCGACTTAACGTAAAAAAATTGCAACATTGCAGTCTCTTAAGAGATCGAAAATTAAAATTCGGTGCTGACAATAGTCACCCTGAATTATATGTACCTCCAGTGTATCAAAGCATCAATAATACATTGTTAAAAGCAACTGGATCAATACCAGTTGGATAACTACCTAATTTTTCCAGTTATGCATTTGATTTAAATACCAGATTATTAATGCAGACTATCAATTTCTAAAATCAACTTTCCTTAGGTAAAGTGGTGGAATTAATAGTTTCTATCGTACTTAGCAAACCTATAATCAATGTCTCAGAATGTCCGACTAAATGCGTTGATTTGGTGATAGTTTTTAATAACACTAGCGGACAACGCCTCATGGCGGGGTGCAGTATAACTTTATTTTACAGCAAGAGATATACGACATTAAAATTCAATTCTATGGCTTCCCAAAACAAACCTTTCTGATATTGTATTCATTTGTCTTAAACAATTATTTTCCCCTTTTGTAAAACATTTTAGTAATATATACATGCGTTCATTCCTCTCTTTCCACAGTCAAAAATACAGTTTTCGCTCACATTTTTAATGACAGTTCCTCAGCATTCTCTCCAGGAGAACAAATATGAGCTATTTTTATAATAATATTTATGATTATCGTAGTACACATAATCAGTAAATTTCTTGACAAAACACACAAACAATAATAATTACCGTGTACAACAACAAGTACTTCTTTGGCAAGGACATTCATTCCAAAATGAGAACGTTAATATATTGAAATAAATTGTAAATGTGGCACCATTTTCCTTGTAAAACACTCCGCAGTCGATTCAACACACAGAAGATTTGGCAACACTTCATTTTATTCTTCCCCGTCTTCTCACATTAATCTAGTCACTTCTTTTTTTGAATGAATTGAAACGGGTCGTGTAATAAAGAAACTTGTGCTCTCATCTTTTTGGAATGGCTTGTATAACGTATTGTTTAGCATCAGCACATGGTTTGCACCTAGTGTCAGGACGTGTAAACACTAAACAGCAGGACAAGCAGTGTTCCCCACGATGACGCCACGGGATAGCCTGTAAACAAAGAGTAAACAAAGAGTACATTAGAATCATAACATCATATAATAATCTCACTTACAAGTTATGTACTAGTTGAATTTTAAGCAAGTTAAATACATTATTCAATTTAGGAAGTATAGAGGTACATGCCGATTTGTACAATAGATTTCTAGAACGAAATGAAATGATTGATTGAATCGTGAGAGACTTGTTACCAGTACGGATATCTCATAGTTCTAGTTGACTGTAGAGAAATGTGTTGATACTGTATGTGAACAATATAAACCCACAAATAACTGGGTTAAAAATCACACTGGTTTATCAGTCAGTGAATGGCGTGAGGGAATGAATATGATTAATAATGTGTATGCCGTTCGATCTATTCCTCGCAGGTCCCAGAACGGAAACCTCTGCCGCCACTGCCGAAGAGAGATAGACACACTTTCTCATGTTTCTGGATCTTGCCCTCATTGAGAGATGCTGCGGAACGCCAGGCATAATTAAATTCGGTACGTTATAGCAAATTCTCCTATGAAGAAAAATTATAGGCTTGTCGAAAAAGTATCCGGACTAGTCGATAACGGTAGAAGTAGGATAATTTACATCATAACCTACAAGGAAGAGGGAGTGGGATATATAATATTTCCCACAGTTCGTTTTGAAATCTCCACAGACCAGCCATAAGACGTTAATAGGGAAAAGAAGCTTATCTACGAACTTGTTGTTGTTTGAGTCATCAGTCCATAGACTGGTTTGATGCAGCTCTCCATGCCACCCTATTCTGTGCTAACCTTTTCATTTCTACGTAACTATTGCATCCTACATCTGCTCTAATCTGCTTGTCATATTCATACCTTGGTCTACCCCTACCGTTCTTACCCCCTACACTTCCTTCAAAAATCAACTGAACAAGTCCTGGGTGTCTTAAGATGTGTCCTATCATTCTATCTCTTCTTCTCGTCAAATTTAGCCAAATTGATCTCCTCTCACCAATTCGATTCAGTATCTCTTCATTCGTGATTCGATCTATCCATCTCACCTTCAGCATTCTTCTGTAACACCACGTTTCAAAAGCTTCTATTCTCTTTCTTTCTGAGCCAGTTATCGTCCATGTTTCACTTCCATACAATGCCATGAACTTACCATAACATATTATAAAGATAAATTTGGACTCATGGAGATTAAAGTGATAGGATTAATGATAGGAGCTCGAGGGACACTTACCATAACGTATTATAAAGATAAATTTGGACTCATGGAGATTAAAGTGATAGGATTAATGATAGGAGCTCGAGGGACTATTCTTAAGATTCATTGTGAATTTTTGGAAGCAGTTTATTTTAGAAGTTTATGAGGTTACATTTCATTACTTAGAAATAATTTCTACACGTTATAACTCTTATAGATTAAAAACATTATGGGAATAATGTAATCACCGAAATTATTGTAGACCAAAATTATAATTTTTTTCGTTTGGTTATGCTTCGTCCACTGTTGTATCCGTCAACTGAGCCAAGTTTTGTAAATAAAATAAAGTCCTAAAATATTCATAAAGCTGAGTTTTCTCCATATTTCATAGAACACTTTTGGCATTACAAAGAACTTCATCAAAAATTCCTTCATTAACAATTCAAATTCTCCGTATAATCATTTTCATGATAGGAAAATTTGACATACATTTTCACTTTAGACTCTTATGCTCTTTCAGCGTTCAGTCTGCATACCTCTGTGGAGTAACAAAGTGCCTCCTTAATAATGTATTTGCAACAAGCTCTCGAGCCTAGTTGAATTTCAAACAGTGAGTCCAAATATAGCCGCGTTAGTCTATCTCTGCTTCTCTTATCCTCCATGATCAAGTCCATTATTCTCCTAGGTAATCCATCCTTCCCCACTCACCTTACATGATCCACCGCCGAAGCTAGTGTATGTGCACAGCTTCACCCATTGAGTTCATTCTTAACTTCCTCTCAATGTTCCCCACATGTTTGAACGAGCCGTCATTCTCGCTACTTTCATGTCTCCTTTTCCCGTTAAGTTACAAAATGAAAGGGATCTTTTACTTGTCGCGACTTTGAAGCGGAATTACGGTGCTGAAGGGGAAATTGCTTTTCATTTTTTGTGACCAAGGAACTATTATTTAACTTGTCCCTACTTATACTATATAAGAAAGTTCAATAAATACATTATTTTTCTTTTTCCACTTAAAATAGATCCATAAATTTGCTTCCAGTTCTTCTGCAGTTTAAATTATTTATTCTTATGTACAGTAATTGATAAAATGTGGTAAGGATATCGTAGAGGTAGAAACGAGCTAACAAATCAATTTCCATTTGTTACTAGCGAATTCTACAATTATTGGGGAACACACAGTTCGACAGCAAGATGACCGCCTGAAGAATATAATTGTTCAAGGAAGAATTAAAGGAGGGGGATGGCAAATGTGTTGGATAGATCAGGTGTAGAAAAGAACTAACAGAAGACTGAGTCAATCAGTCGACAAAGCAGAAAATCGGGTAGAATGGATAAAACTTGTCAAACATATCACATGGTAGGTCCCTAACTTTCTTCACTGAAAAAACGTTAATAATGATGAGTTGTGCAAATAATTCAGTTAGTCCTAGGAAGGGAAATAGACAAGGAGATCAATGGTTTAATCACGCTCCAAATTCGGACGTAGTTACAGAATGAAATTAACCGTTAAGCGCTTATCAAAACGCGACAAAGTGTCTGAGACAGAAATGCTCGACAGTGTACAGAGAGCCAGCGTAGGTACATTTGTCATCGCTATTGTCTGACTTGAAACGTTTAAGGCGGTAAATCCAGGAAATGTACCTTTTTGTAGGGATATGGGCACTGAACTGGAACAGCTTTCATGCCCCTTTTCTAACGGATTAGCATTAAATTCTTCTTGCTCTGATGTTAGCTAAAAGCAAACGAGGAGCTCGACAAGTATCAGTTGGTTCTCCCTGTCTTTCCTTTCTGTTACTGGAAGATATTGCATAGATGTGGTTGAAGAGTTAACAGCCAAGATAGAAAAGAAACCAGCACATCTTGCTCCGGATGATTTCCGACAAAAGAGTAGCAATACGAAAATATTGCAGACTTTGAGCTGCAAGGACTTGGGGGTGAGGACATAAGCTACTCGACTAAGCGGTATGTTTCAAGCTGCCGGCGGAGAGAGGTGTGAAATGATACACGAATTAGCTTCAATGGAGTTTTTGAAAGTAGGGGCATCATAAAGATAACGTTCGGATTCAAGAGGACAATTGTGGCAAATATTCGTTTATAGGCAGAGGAATTGGGTACTGAAATAATTTTGCTAAGTGGGAAGTTCTATAGGTTTCCAACTCTTTGAAATCTTTTAAGAAAATACTAGGTAAACAATTCATAGGGAATGACAATAATAATGCTATTGGCTTTACGTCCCACTAACTACTTTTTCGGTTTCGGAGACGCCGAGGTGCTGGAATTTTGTCCCGCAAGAGTTATTTTACGTGCCCGTAAATCTACCGACACGAGGCTGACATATTTGAGCACCTTCAAATACCACCGGACTGAGCCAGGGTCGAACCTGCCATGTTGGGGTCAGAAGGCCAGCGCCTCAACCGTCTGAGCCACTCAGCCCGGCCATAGGGAATGTGCCACCTGTGCGAAAGTCTTCAATTGAGACAAGTGGTGATTGATCGACGGACTGCACATTTGGGGCCGTATGCCAATATCAATATCTACCTCACACTAGTGGGTTCGTGTTGAATTTTCTTTGGACGTTACGATCCTGGGTGGCGCCATTCATTCGATTGCCGCACCAGTTACAGTTCAAACGCCTGCACACAAGTTTCGCCGATGGCCACAATCGGTTGAGATGGACACCAGCTATAGTGTATCGGTGCCATTTCAGTAAAGGAGCAAAGACAGTTCAACTCCCGGAAATGAGTCAGCACTTTTTTGCTGAGTCAACACCCGAGGTCTAGTAGTGTAGCAATGCAGATTCAAATGCAAGGTCATTGACCCCTAGTATAGTAGGTGAGCAATGTCGATTTGCGGATTTTGCATAAGAGAGCGAGCCTAACCGCACAGTCGCTATATTGAGGGGACTAACCTTACTTTAACGGCTAGTTGTCCTTCCTGACGCCTAAGAGAGCGAACCTAACCTCACATTCGCCATTTTGAAGGGACTATCCTTATGCCCTTCCTGACGCCAATTGCACAAGATGGCGGCTGCTCTTATGAGACGGCCTAGGGGCGCTTGCGCAAGGTGGCGGCTGCTCTTATGAGACGGCCTATGGGTGCTTGCGCAAGGTGGCGGCTGCTCTTATGAGATGGCCCAGGGGCCTACTGCGCAAGATTGTGGCAATACACGCTAAATTCAAATATGATCGTTGGAATGATACTATACTACGGGTCAATGACCTTGCATTGGAACCTGCATTGCTGCACTACTTGACCTCGGGTGCTGACTCAGAAAAAAGTGCTGATTCATTTCCGGGAGCTGAACTGTCTATGCTCCACTACTCATTTCTGTATGTCTGCGAGGTGGTAGGGAACCCAGCGAGACGCAGTGTTCCTCAGGTTGAGAATGTGTCTCAGCATCTGTCACACTGACTGATGACTAATCCTACAGTACTTCTGAGGATAATTCTCGGATAGTCCATAGGTAGTCTATGCAAATGAGTCCCTACGTCTACTCTATATGGTCATCGGAAATGGACAGCCAAACTGTGCAAGTTAAATCCACGGACATTCCAGATTTCCACAGAACAAACCCATCGTGTAACAGTCCCGTATGATCATGATGCGTTTCTACAAGTAAGTTTCAATGACGTTCTCGTGTTGTTTGCCCCGGCTCATCTGTATTTTGATCCCTTACCGCAGTGCTACAGATCACCTTGTCCACATAAATATTTCACACAGGCGACTATACTTGCTACACCGACTACTTTAGGTATTTTCTACAATGATACAATGTTCAGCTGATGCCTTTCACTACCTGCTAGTGCATGTGCGGTGTTGTAATATGTCCCGAAGGCGTTGTTACTATTTTATTCACACCTTCGTATGTACTAATTCCGTCGTGGAAGTTAGTATATTTCTATGTTTTGCTTATCATTTTTTATATATTCCGATATCGCTATGCTTAAAATGTCAATAAGCGGGATGAGTGACTCAAACGGTTGAGGCGCTGGCCTTCTGACCCCTACTTGACAGGTTCGATCCTGGCTAAGTCCGGTGGTATTTGAAGGTGCTCAGATACGTCAGCCTCGTATCGGTAGATTTAAAATAACTCCTGAGTGAAGAATTCTGGCACCTCAGCGTCTCCCAAAACCGTTAAAGTAGTTAGTGGGACGTAAAACAAATAGCATTTAAAAATAATTATTAAATTGTCAATAAAGGAGCTGAGCCTCAATTTTGAGCACTCGGTATTCCTTGTATTCTGCGTCGGTATTTTTCCGGTGATCTTCCCTTATAACCTATCAATCTGTACGCTATAAGTAAGGTCAGATTCGCTAAGCACCAGGGAAAGTCATTCAGGTCTAATAGAAGGGGCAGGAAGGAAAGGAATGCTGAAAACGGTCATCCAAAACAGTTGAAAGCTCTGCAATGAGATCATTTCTTTCCATTAAATGACAGGTGTAGAAATGTATTTATTTAAAGTTAATTATAAGCAGGACCAGAGATTCCTCTGCCTGTAACTAAATGCCACTGTAACTTAAGTGTATCAATCAATATACCAAATCTAATAACAAGAATACAATGCATAAAAGAGCGTAAGATACATTTTCATTCCGAGTATAAATAAAGATTAAAAATAAACATCTGGGTAATTATAATATTACTTTTAACATTCCAGAAACGTGGACTGTTTTAACAAGGAATAGAACACGTAAAAGAAACCTAAGATATATATATATATATATATATATATATATTATGATATTCCCTAATGTTTAACTTAATTCGGTAAAAAATTCTCTTACATGGCTTAATAAGTGAAAAGGTAGCGTTATTTAAGACATTTTTTCTGAGTTTTGATAGTACTTTGCCGTATTTCATACAGTTTAGAGTTCATTGTATCGTTAGGAGGCAGTGCCAATAAACGACTTACTGCACTTCACCGTACGATGGTGCGGAAACAGAAGGGTGTTGGCTGTAAAACTGTTCTTCCGCTCATGCACTTGATTCATATGAACAATGGATTTGGCCAAGTATGAGGGAGCATTAGCAGTAAACAGAGAATGGAATGTGATCGTCTATCTCCGTGTTTCAAGAAGTCTGCGACGTTTTAGTAAGATATTACATGATAATCTTTACGAATGTTGAAGACGAAACGCACACAGGCATTCCTAACTCGCTGCAGTTTGGTATTATATTTCTCTGAGATATCGCTGTAAATTACAGCGCCGTAATCTAAAATAGGAAATAATTTGGATCAACAACTTTCTCACGCAAAAAAGAAAGATACGGAAAGTTTCGACGAAACTGATCCAGTATATCAGACACTTTCTTGACCAAGTGTTTGGCACGAAAGGACAGGGAAGTATACCTAGTGTTGATTCTTGACTCATTCCTGATATTTTACTACAGAAACGTTTAAAATTACAGAAGTAATGTCCTTGTTACAAAGATTTTTAAACTTCTTCGATATCCTAGGAAAGTATGTAAGGTTTTGTTTTCATTTAATAGCAAATTGTAACTTAGTGTATATTGATGTCATATCTGTATACATTCGTTAATGCGATTCACAGGAAAATGGAAATAGATGAGAAATATTCAAAATATTCCTGAAACTATTCCCACATCATCTTCACCGTATAAGAGTTCCACAGTTGCCTCTTTGTTAATTCTGTCAGACCGTTCAAGGAGACAATCATATTATTTTCAACTGCATCCACCATTTTGACCAGTCTACTACTCTACTCGAGAAACTCGTTTCACTGGATTACTCATTACTCTGTATTTATTTCCCTCAAACAAGCAATCGAATGAATATATGTGCTTCTACAAGAGCTACAGATGTTTGACTCCTCTTAGTTTGTATAGCCTATGTTTTATATGCATTGTGTTTTTTCAGGTTTACCTTAAAAGAAAGGGCTCAATTACTCTTATAATACTGTAAGTATTTCATGCTCTTGTATTTTCATTTTGTAACATATAGTCTTGGCTGAAGGGGCACAGCCTGGTATCAAAATAAAGGAAGAAACATTTTCCTGAAAATGAAAACCTCTTCCACTCCCATCTTACCAGAATGAGCGAAATACGCAAGGCTGTCATCTAATGAACAGATATATACAATCAAAACTTTAATGATATGGAATTATTCTGAAATAAATTGTCCATATAAAAATACATGCATTTACCTTTGAAGCCAATGAACACAATTAATAGTATGTTGATAATAAATAGAAACACAAAATATACTTCACGTATATAAATAATCGTCAGTTGTTATATAATTCAAATAACTAATAGAACAGTGCTACATTAACATACCAACTGATAATGCACAGCCATTTATGGTACATATTTCTCGTTTTAATGTAATAGCAAATTAATTAGCGGCTGTTAACACTGTATCTCTATGGACATGGTAACCAAATATGGATGTCAAAAAATATATAATTCAATTTATGTCGTAAGTGAATAAATTGAAAATCCATTCCGTATCTGACAGCATTAACATACAAGCTAGTGGCTCAACCATAAACAGCACATCCATACCATAATTAATATGAACCACACGTAATTAAGTTTTATTATTGTGATATGTATATTTCTTTAGCCGGGACAGTATGATATAAATGGCTTTATAAACGTCCGAACACACAGAATGAGAAATGACAGGTGTCTGAGTTTTGAAGAAATCCCTTTTCTGCTATGTGAGTATTGCATTCTTATTGGTCAGGTATAGTGGTTTCGGGCCAGCTATAGCGTCTGTCGACGTAAAATTGCTTATCATCGGTTACGCACGTTGCAGCTTTAGATCAAGCTGCCTGCCTAAATTTATGGAAGTGCTTATAAAAAAAAGTTGTATAGTCAACGTAGCATATTTGAAACAGGTCACATTTTTGGTATATGAGAGTGTAAAATTTAATTTAGAGGACTTATACACTGCTTCCATTGTAGAGAGTGTATGTGGAGATGATAGGAAAAATTGTGATCAACGGGTGTGTGTGGGAGGGGGGGGAGTTAGAATGGTATTGATGAACCATTGCCTCATGTAGAGTTAGTACAACATTGGCAGACGGTAATGTGGTATCATATATTCTCCGTAAAAGTTTCGCCTTGTACTGCAGTACGGCTGAACTTCTCATCGTTCTCTTCGGAAACTCATACAGAAAATTTTCACAAGACCGTCACGTTGCAATGTTTCATCGCATGACGAAATTAGAAGAGTTAAAGGGTAAATATAGTTTAGTTCTCATGAATCAATCACACTCCTGTCAAGGCAAACATAATGGGTGTATTCCCATCGGATGACGACGGTGGTCCGCTCCTTACATGCATACATACATATAATCATACCGCACGTGTCAAATGCATTGGCTTACCGGATAAATTATTGACGTATGAAACATATGTACGAATGAATACGTTGACAATTTTATACATATTGACAGGACTGTCGCTGACCTTAAGTTTGGAACATTTATTGCATCTTGTTTTACAGATAACAGGTATTTTTGGGAGTATATTTATGCGCATGCTCAACCCTAGAGCAAGGTTTGGCTCCACATGCACTTATAACGGATTTGATGTGGAAACCCTGTTTCTGAATGTTTCCTTTGCACCTCGTGACACACAAGCGGGAACTGTTGGGAATCTTCCATGTTGACGATATCCCTATTTGGCCAGGAGGAAAAGCCTCATTTGGTGTAAGCCAATCCGTAGTATTCTTGTATTATACACACTATTTATCAATTCGAACACACTGGAGTGTTCCTGCTGGTGCATCTGTTCTCTTGAGGAAGCTTTCCCTGAATTTCCGTCGTGGCTGTACCAGCCGATAGCATACAGAGGATAAGCGTCAGATGTAAACATCTTCTTCAGCTTGCTTTTTGTCTCTAAATCTCGTCGAATGTCAGGAGGTGCAATCCCAGTAAGGCAGCATAGATTTTCCCAGAAATGTTTGGCGGTCAAGTGAGTGCCTTGAATACGCATGTCGTCTACGGTTGACTCACAGCCGGATACTAACACGTGTCTCATATCAGGTGCAAACAGGCTCAGTACAATTCATTGACTCCTACTGTCAGGATTAATACCATCGGATTTTCACAGATCTAATGCCCTTATAATATTTGTGACGTCGGCAGTTACACCCAGCTACCTGCTAACCCGGACTAGCCAACACTCAAGCTCCGAAGGCTGAAATCACCTCATTCACCTTCATGTGATGCTGCCACATGACGTCCAGGAAATCCGAAATTCTCAGGACATGGAAGGGTGAAATGGAAAACTGTGGATACATTTTCCCTGCACAGGTTGTTTTTTGGAGAGCAAATTGCTAGCGGATTTCAACTGCTTCGTAAGATTTGGACGAAAATGAATGGGATAAGACCAGGTGGGACTCTCTCTCTCGAAAAAAAAATGGTGATGATGATGTTTGTTGTTTAAAGAGGCCTAAAGCTAGGTCATCGGCCCCTAATGATACGAGGTGCAAGAAAATGAAACGATAATTAAAACTTCGAAATATATCCACTGAACAAAGTCTAAAACGTATGTTAAGTAAATGATCATAAGTGCAAAACAATCAGTGGATCTCATTCACAATGCCCTATTTTCTGGAATGATGCTTGTTGTCCAAAGCGGTCCAAAATTCAGATCACCGGCCCCTCATAATAGTACGAATCAGTGGTTTATTTATTTATTTATTTATTTATTTATTTATTTATTTATTTATTTATTTATTTATTTATTTATTTATTTATTTATTTATTTATTTATTTATTTATTTATTTATTTACCGTATGATGAACATATTTAGTTTCAGGATAAATGTGCGTAGTCACAAGTCCGTACAATACTACAACCCCAGGACTACATTTGACCCAATCAACTGATTCATCCGATGTGGGGTGAGTGTCCATTAGCTTTCCTTTGAAAGCTCGAATTGGGTAGTCAGCAACAATGTGGTGAATTGACTGAGAAGGGGCCCCACAATTACAATATGTAGAGCTAGTCCAAACCAATTTGCACAATACATAACCACATCTGCCTTGTCCAGTTTTTATCCGATTTATGATTCTCCACTGTCACCTTGGAAGATAAAATCCTTCACACATTTAGAAGGGTTCTCAACTAGACGTTTGTTGACTACTGAAGACTCATACCACTGGGCTTTCCATAAACTGTTGACATGAAGAGAGTTTCTTTCAAGTTGTGTTGCTGTACGCCAGGGTGGTTTCCTTCATTTCAGTCGTTGTTGTTCAGTACTTGTAATTGGATGGGTAATTGGGGGTTCCACTGAATGTTTTTTCCATACCTTTAGGAAAGCTACTGATCGTCTTAGGGCTGGAGGTGGAATGTTGTTGAGAACAGGAAGCCATAGCGTGTTCGTGCTCCGAATGCATCCCGTGATTATGCGCATTGCCTGATTGAGTTGTACATCAATCTTCTTAGTGTGAACACTATTGATACAGGAGGGGTAGCACTATTCAGCAACAGAATATGATAAGGCTAATGTAGTTGATATTAGATCATGAGCATTGGCTCCCCATGATGTACCCGTAAGTTTCTGAAGAATATATTTCTAGTTTTTATTTTAGAAATGCTGCTTGAAAGGCAAAGTTCTGTCAAGTGGTATTCCCAAGTATGTTGGTGTACTGCAGAACGGCAACACTTGACCTTGGAATCTGATTGTTGGTTTGTAATTATGCTGCCTTTTGCGTAAGTGGAATGTAGATATAACTGTTTCATGAGGATTTAGGTACAGGCACCATTTACTGAAGTATACATGCAAGGCTTCCAGATCAGTGGTTAAAGTAGTTTCAGCGTCATAAACGTTGGAGCACTGAGTCACCAAACAAATGTCATCAGCATAAATGAATTTTCTTGAAGAATCAGTGGTAAAAGAAGCTGCCTCTGTGGATCAGTGGTAGAGTGTCGGCCTCCGGATCCCAAGATAGCGGGTTCAAACCCGACAGAGGTAGTCGGATTTTTGAAGGGTGGAAAAAAGTCCATTCGACACTCCATGTCGTACGATGTCGGCATGTAAAAGATCTCTGGTGACACATTTGGTGTTTACCCGACAAAATTAATTAAATCTCAGCCATAGACGCCCAAGAGAGTTTCGGTTTACTCGGTCTGCCATCTAGTGGGGGCCTAGAGTAAAACGGAACGTCTAAATTGACGAGCAGACAGCCAGATGGCGTCAAATTGAAATGTCTGCACACGGTAGCTGAGGCCATACGTTTATTATTATTATTAGTGGTAAAAGAGAACCATGATGTTTCTCCAATTGAAGTTAATCACAATTGAAGCTAATCACAGATAATGAAGAATCATGGATTTCCTCGCATGGTGGTACTAATCACTGGTAATGTAGATCCAGAGTGTGTCACACGTAACGGCACTACTCACAGGCAACACAGACCCACGGTGTTCCTTACTTTAGGGCACTACTCACAAGCAACGCAGACCCTTTAGTTTTCTCACATTGAGGTTCTGCCCATGAGCAACATAGAGCCATGGTGTTCCTCAGATAGTGATACCACTCACAGGTAACGCAGACAAATTTTGAACACAGTGGAACCAACCCATTCGAGCGCAGTGCTCGGCACTTATTTCCGCTAGACGCTAGTCTCTGCAGCCGGGTGCCCGCTTCCCGCCTAGATGGAATGCACACGATGGTACTAATCAAATGCAACGCCCAGACCCGTGGTACTGCTCCTAGGTAACGTAGACCCATGGTGTTCCTCACATGGTGGTACTTATCGCAAGTAACGTCTATCCACGGAGTTCCTCACGTTCTTGTACTAATCACAAGTAGTCTCATGGTTCTAAATCTATCATCCCTAGGTAGCCCCTTTTAGTCGCCTCTTACGATAGGCAGGGAAGCCGTGGGTGTATTCCTCATCTGCGTCGCCCACCCACAGAGGGTCGAACAAATGAAACATCTCAAAATTTCTAGAAGGCCTCTCTACACTTCCAAGTCAAACTACTCTTCATATTGTAACCGTTCAATACCATGCTAACAGGTATGCCATGAGGCCCAACAAGTCATATATGTCGTTTTCCGCGTCATTCTACGATATATTTATTTTTTATATTACATCTCTTTATTGCCTACACTAGTATATACCATCCGCTTACATACAATAAAGACAACAAAACACACAGAAACAAAAACAAAACTTTAAACAAACAATATCTAATCTATGTCTCTAAAACTACTAACTACATACCCTAACTAATTTGGTGGCGTCCCCCAGGCGGATCACCAGACCGTGGGCTGCGCCACCCTACACTAAACAAACAATATCTACTATATATCACTTAAAACTACTTAACTCTATAAAACTACTTACTCCATACTCTAAATATTTTGGTGGCGCAGCAGAGGCGGATTACCAGACCATAAGCTGCACCACCCTTCTCTAAAATTAATGTTCTACTACTACAACTAACTAACAAAAGGAAAAAAAAGAGACAACTGGCTGTTCGCGGTATCCCCTGGTAATGAGGGAACCCCTTCCACCCATGATAACGCTATCAGCCACACCCGTGGGTCAGATGTCATTCGCACCTAAACCTCGATGGCAATGTGCTTCCCTCCCATTCGCAGAGGTGGATACCAGACCGTCCTGCGATTCGTCACGCTCTTATCTATTTTCCCGCCTACTAATCTGAGTCGTCTTGATACACATTGCCTGATCCCATCTTGACTCTCCATTATCTCTATGTGCGGTCATGCTTGTTTTTCTCACCTTGGGATGGGTCTTTCGGACCCCATCCTTCCACCTTATATCCCCCTCCCTCCCTTTTCCAAATCTTTCCATCTCTCTTCTTCGCTTACACCTATTCATCTACCTTATAGTAACTTATCCACTATATTGTCAACCCTATGTCTTAGAGTTAATATTTTATACACCATTTAACAACAATGAACTGTCAACAGTTCTGCAGTTTCCTTATTCCTCACCGATCCTTCATCTTATTTACATCTCATAGTCTTAAAAACCCCACTAATTAATTGCACATTTCTTTTTGTAATTTATCCACTGTCGTTTACACCCTGCTTGTTTATTCCATCTACTATGTCCTATTGTTAATCTGTTTCACATTTTTTAACACCGAACTTGCCAACAATTCAACAGTTCTCTTACTCATTACAGTTCTTTCTCTTATTTACATCTCTTAGACTAAAAAACCGCTCATTATTACACATTTCTTTACATTAGCAATTCCCTTATTATCTTCACCTAGAGATGGGTCTGTCTCAGCCACTCCTTCTATCTCTTATATCCCCTCCCCTCTCTTTTTTAAATCTACTCATCTCTCTTCTCAATTACACTTGTTAATCTACCTTATAGTAACTTATCCAGTATAGTTAACACACTTCTTACTTGTTTTCAACCCTATGTCCTAGAATTATTAGTTACAATTCTTCCTTTCTTATCTGCGTCTCTTAGTCCGAATATCACTCAATAATTGTACATTCTGTACATTTCCAACTCTATTCTGCAATCCTTTCATTCTGTCACTCATTATCTGGAACATAACACCTTCCTATTGTTCACTTAATTTCTTTAAAAACCTAGCTCTAACCAAATTTAAATATTTTGATATATTTGGTCCTCTTTCCCATTCTCTGCATAGCCATGCCGTCATCTTATGACCCTTTTCTACTTTTCCTATCTCTTTCTTATTCAACACTTTATTTTTCATCTCTTCTAATTCACTACATTTAGAAAATATATGCATGTCCGACCATCCCTCTCCACATAAAATACATCTATCCTTTCCTCGAGCTATCCATCCTAAATTTTTTGGAATTCCCATAACCCACCAGTATAATCCTCTTTTACCCCTCCTACCCTCAAATTCGGTTCTGGGGTTAGTAGTTTCAACTAATTTGTTTAATACTGATAATGAGCCTCTTTTCCTACATTCTATTATTAAACTCTGTCTTTCTATATCCGCCACTCTCTTTTCCACCTTTCTCAATACCCATTCTTTGACTATCTCCCCATCTTTCACACAATTCTCCTAACCCTATTCTTCGTAGTTTATTTTTGCACTTATTCACCCAGTACTCTTCGTTCTCCATACTTTTCTGGAACCTATACACCTCTTGTAATAAATCCCCTCCCTTTCCTTCTTCCAATCTCATCCAATACTTCATTACCCTCTTTGCTATAGTAATATCTATCGATTCTTTACATACTAATCTAGTCCCCACATTAGCAGTACAGTTAGGAACCCCCATCATAATCTTACTAAATTTTGCCACCATCCGGTTTTATTCATTTCTATTCTCCTCCAATTCCCACACTTCTACCCCATATAACATTTTTCCTTTAACCATTCATTGGAACACCATTCTCTGAATTTTGTATTTAATATCCGGGAATTTATTCTCTAATACCCCCACTACTGCAGGTGCTCCTCTCTCTTTTGGTTTTGCTCTTTTGGTCTGTTCCTTCCATGTTCCGTTGCTACTAATTATTACTCCTAAATACTCAATTTATTTTTTTCTGGTCTGATTTTTTCTTGTTCTACTATCCAAAATTTCTATTCTTTCTTGTCTTTCCTTTTCCTGCATACCATTACCTGTGTCTTCTGTACATTTATTCTAAGTGCCCATCTTCTAGTATATTCCACCACCTCTTCTAGCCCTTTTCAACCCCCTTGATGTTAGTGCCAAAATCAATAAGTCATCTGCAAATAGCAGTCCCGGTATCTCCCGTTTCCTTATCCAAGGGCATTGCCAGCCCTCGCCTCCATGTCTGTCTAATATATTGTTTATAAACAATACAAATAATATCGGTGACAGCTTACAGCATTTTCTTACACCCCTCTTGGATTCAATACACTTACTCAATTCACCCCCTTGTAATTTAATCATCACCATTACTTCCTCATATATTCCTTCTATTGCCATTCTCATTTTCTTCGATAACCCAATATCCCTTAATCTAGTAAACAACGCCTCCCTATTCACTGCATCGAAGGCTTTCTCCAAATCAATTGCTGCTACATATAATCTCATCCCTGCTATCTTGACATATTTCGTAATTAATGTATCCAAAATCCATATATTATCCACAGTATTTCTCTCTTTTCTAAACCCATTTTGATACTCTGACATCCTTCCATACTTCTCTGCCCAATTTATAATCCTATTGGCTAAAATTCCTGTATACACCTTCGACAGCGAGTCAAGGAGTGTTATTCCTTTGTAGTAATTAGGATCACTTCGACTCCCTTTATTCTTGCATATAGGACATAATACTCCTTTTCTCCATTCGCTAGAAAAATTTCGCCGATTCCCATATCTTGTTAAAAAATTTAACCATCACCTTCAACATCGATTCATTTGTCCCAACTTCCTTCCATACCCTGTTAGTAAAACCATTCGCCCCACCCGCTGCTTTCGTTTTTATTTTACTTAACGCACTAATTACTTCCTGTATTGTTATTTCCCCATCTAGTAACTGTACTCGTACTTGTAAATCTCTTAGAATATATGTCCTACTTATTTCCCCATGCCAGTCTCTTCTCCCAATCAAACGATCTGTAAAATATCCTACCCACTCATTTTCCTCCATGCTTGTTCCTTTCCCCGTAGGCCTAGTTCTCTTCAATTTGTTTATGGTTTCCCATATCATCTCAAATCTTTTCTATTTGCAATGTCTGTTCACTCTTTCCGCTTCCGTCTCTTTCCAGCATTTCTTTTTCTCGTTCAGTAACTTCTTGTATTCTCTTCTTAATTTACAATATTCCTCTCTTTTTTCTTGTTTCCCTCCTTTCTTAAACTCTGCTAGTGCTGACATAACTACCTCACGCTCCCTCTTACAATCTTCATCAAACCACTCCCTCTTCTCTTCACTTTCTTTCCCACCTCCCATACAAGGCGTTCTATTATTTTTAAAGCTTTATCTATGTCCTCTTCTTCCAGCACCCTTTCAGCTTCTACCCTTACACTATCTCCCCTCTCACTTAGCTCCAATCTCAATTTATCAATCGTAGTTTCATTCCAAATATACTTCCATCCCTCTTTATGCCTCACCCTTTTTCCTAACCCTCTCTTTACTTCATCATTATCCTCCCTTAATTTTATCCTAATGGGCATGTGATCTGTTGACCCACATTCTACCACCTCAAAACTTATTATTTTCCTTAAAGCTGTTTCCGAGCTTACTCCTATATCTACCACACTCCCTCCCATCGATGTGATGAATGTCAATTCTCCCGTACTGTCTCCCTTCATCCATCCATTTAAAATATATTTTTTCTATAGCACATAGCTCTAGCAACTTTACACCATTACTATTTATATCTTTGTCTTTACTGTTTCTTCTGTACCCTCTCCCTTCGGTATCTTCCCTCCCATAATTTGGTACCCTATTGCTCACTCTTGCATTCCAATCTCCTATTAATATCATTCTATCTTCCACATATGTACCTTTAATATTATTTATTTCTTCAATCCGTTCTTCAAAAACATTTTATTCGCATAAACTGAATCCTTAGGATGATTGTACAAAAGAGCTAGACAAATCGCCTCCTTCTCTTCACTTCCCATTTTAACTCTATACCACACCACCCCTTCTACCTCATTCTGTATTCTCTCTACTCTCCCTACTATCTCATTTTTTTATTAAGACTGTTATCCCTCCAGGGTTCCTTCCCATCCTCCCTATTTTTTCTTTGTGACGTTGACTATTCTATACCCATCCCATTCAATTTCTATCCCTTTCCCTAACCAAGTCTCTACTAGGGCAATCATCTCAAACTCTTTGACTAATTTCTCTATTTCTTTATTTCCTAGCTTCCCCGTCAACCCCTCAATATTCCACAACCCTATCGTCATATCTAGTTATTTTTTCCCTCCCCCTATCTGCTTCTGTACTTCTCCACTTCCACCCCTACTCCTTGTCACTCTTTCTTGCAAGTCTTCTCCATCTCTCTTCTCTTCTTCCTTCCTTTCGTCCTCCTTCCTTTTATTCGTGCCTACGCTTTTTTTATTTCCCCATAAATCCTTCAAACTTAATGATCTTTCCTTATTTAGTACCTGTCTTCTCTCCATTTTATTTTCTGTATTCCTTTTATTCGGGGAAGATGGATCCTTACCCTGCTTCCTATTGTCTTCAATTGCACTTTTCACTTCACTCTGCACCACTTGTGACACATTACTTGCTTCCTCCATCTCTACGCTGCGCTGACTCTTCAAGGTCTCTGCAGTCCCGACCATCTGTTTGCTGGCTCTGCTGTTCAGCAGTTCTCTACTTTCTGCACCTTATATGATGTGGACTTCGCTCACTTCCGTAATTTCACTCTCCACTACGTCACTGACACTTCTCCTTGTTCCCTTCCTTGCTACTTCCTCTGCCGTCAAGGACTCCTTCTGCTGTTGTTGGTGTTCCTCATCAAGTTTTTTTAACTGGCTTACCCCCCATATACGATTCCATCCTCCGTCTCCAACCACCAATTGCTGTCCTCTAATATATGCTTTAAGGCCTTGCTTTTGCGTCCGTTCGGGATCCTGTTCTTCTCGATGGCTTCCCTGTTCATCTCCCTTCTTATCCACACTTTCTCTCCTTTTAAATTGCTCGAGTTTCTTATCAAAATGTCAGCCATCAGCGTGGATAATAGTTTCACCCTGATGGGCCTTTTTCCCTTAACTTTCCCCACACGATGCACATCGTCTATATCGACTTCACTAAAATTGATCTTCATCCTATTCTGTACCACTTCCACCACTTTGTATACTAGTTCCACTTTTGTTTCTTTTTCTTCTTCTTGGACACCATATATAAATATATTCTTTCTCACACTATCTTGCACACCCCTCTCTACTAGTCATTAGTTTATCTCAGGTCCCGCTCCAAACTTCTTACTTTCTGTTTCAACACGTCCAACTCATCTTTGTTATATCCTTCCTCTTCTAATATCTTCTTTACGTCTTCCTTAATACTCAACTTTAGGTCCATAAAGTCATTGGATAGCTCTCGAAACATTTCCTTTAGTTGGTCCGTCTGACAAGCCTCTCTTATCATCTCTTTTATCGCTTCGAACTCTTCCCACTGTACCTGTGCCAGGATTAACTTCCACTCCTCCTATAATCAATAGCACCATCACCACTGCCGCCACTAGTAGAGTAGCCACCATCCTTCTTTTTCACCTTTCAGCTCCATTCTTGTCTCCATTTTGCTTCTCTTTATGCCGTTCCATCTTCCAATCGCTATCCTGTACTGTGTCAACGTATTACCCATTGCTCCGCGGCTCCGCGCACTACTCATCACACCCGCACTCCTTGCTGTCTCAAAGACGACTGATTCTACGATATGTTTGGTCGTAAGAAGCCTTTCATGCCCGGTCCGGGATACGAACGGCGCTGCGCTAGCTCGAAGGGTGAAGCTCTAATTGCACGTACTGAGGGTGAGAGTTCTCTCCACTCATAGTCAAAGTCTAGTCACCCCATACAGCAGCTGCGTACAGACGGATAGGTTTGAACACAGGGTTACTGGCCACACAACACACGACGACTGTTCCTTGGTTACACTCCAGAGATACTCCAGTAATTCAAACAGTCAGACACGGTGAACAACTAAACACTGACAACTGTAGAGCAACAGCTCGACCGTACTACCCAGCAGGGCAATACCCCTCACAACAACGACCATTGACACTGTTCCAATTACTCTACTACAGAGGAGCTACTCTCTCGACACTCCGAATCAACAACCCCTCGTTTAATTTATACCTCGGTGATGGGTTCCTAGAATATTCGGGGCTCGCATAGAGTTGGAACATTCCCGTTGTACCTTCCAGAAATCTCGTGGAGAAACCAGACAAGGGAAACAATAGGGGAGGGGCCGTGACATGTCCTCGGGCAGGCTGGGAATTATCCTGAGCTGGATTAGTCATACCTTTCAGGAAATGCCGAAGGGTCTGCGTCAAGGCTGACGGTCACCTTAAGACGCAACAGTAGGGAAACAGATATTAACCACTGTGTACCCATTTAGGCTTATTTCACACTTACTCGGCTGTCGGGGAAAGCGATACCTGGTACACGAACGCCCATAAGAGTCGTTGTCGTATAAACAATACCCTGCTGAAGTGTAGTTGGAGGCCGGCAGCCCCACTGTGAGGACCATCTGTCGGTGTCGGAAGAAACAGATCGCGAGGGTGCTGGGTTGCATGGGTCAGTGGAGGAGTACACATCTAGCGAGCAGGGATATACCGCCACTGCACCACAGTCTCGGAGTGTTGTGTTTGTTTTGTTTGTGTTCTCGTGTAGATCAATCCACGCTCTTGTGTAATATTTGTTCCCATGGTGAAAATTGATATCGAAGTAATGATTATGTTAGTGCATGTCACGAAGCACAAACCTTTATAGAGACAGCTTCGTCAGTGGACTAATTTAAACTTTTGAAATTAGTAATAAAAACGCATAATTTTGTTCCACTGACTTAATTGTATTTTGCCAACATCTAAGTAGCCTTGATACATTGTCAATGTATTGTGGCGCTGTATGAAATATTTGATTCTTACATACAGTTCGTCAAAAGTTTGCACGCTCATCCTAAAATAGTTGGAAAAGTTGTCCCCGTAATTTCATATTTATTCAAAAAGTACAAATAATGTCCCAACCTCCTCTCTTATAATACTGGCTTCTCTCCTTTTCTTCAAACACCCATACGAGACCCTGAACGATAGTGATTTATTGCGATCCAATCCAACTTGCGACGTGTACACAGCTGCTGTCGTGTGCTTGTTGGGCATATATGAAAAGGATTCAAATTCTTATCGGAGCCGTCTAGATGTCGGTTAGACGATATGCCGACGAAGTGTAAATTTAGCCTTATCCGCCGAGGGCAAGCTGATGGCGGACTAAATACTGCCACTACACCACAGTAACATGTCCAGAAGCCGTACTTGCTGCCAAGTACTTACCAGAGGGTAAGCAAGGCGACGGTGGTTACATTCAGTAGAAGTAATTGAAGCTTATAAGCTTTCTGCAGATAGACGATTGTGGAGGTGTTTAGTTAATTAGCTGCGCTTTCTGCACTGAAGGCTAAAAGGCATAGAATTCTTTAATGAAGGTGTATATACAGGTATGTATGCAAGTAGCCAAGAGTCCTGCTTTGATAGCGGTCTGGTGTCGAGGGCCTTTGTCAGACGTGCGTGTCTTGAACATATTCTTTTTAATTACGACCATCTGGAATTTCACATCGTATGGCGCGGAGTGAGTCAAGGGTTATGTTTATGTTTGAAACACCAGATCATATGAGATCACCGAAGTTGGGCGTGGTCAACACTTGGATGGGTAGCTACGGTCTGTTGGCTAGAGCAGGAGTGGGAAGGAACTGGCCATTCTACCGCAAGCGAACTCCGACTATCAATACGTGAAAAGTGGCTCTTGGTCAAGCTGGGCGTCCTGACTAGATGGCCAATATCCAGGATTGGTTAAGCCACCTGATTTGATTTGATTTGATTTGATTTGATTTGATTTGATTTGATTTGATTTGATTTGATTTGATTTGATTTGATTTGATTTGATTTGATTTGATTTGATTTGATTTGATTTGATTTGATTTGATTTGATTTGATTTGATTTGATTTGATTTGATTTGATTTGATTTGATTTGATTTGATTTGATTTGATTTGATTTGATTTGATTTGATTTGATTTGATTTGATTTGATTTGATTTGATTTGATTTGATTTGATTTGATTTGATTTGATTTGATTTGATTTGATTTGATTTGATTTGATTTGATTTGATTTGATTTGATTTGATTTGATTTGATTTGATTTGATTTGATTTGATTTGATTTGATTTGATTTGATTTGATTTGATTTGATTTGATTTGATTTGATTTGATTTGATTTGATTTGATTTGATTTGATTTGATTTGATTTGGATTTGATTTGGATTTGATTTGGATTTGATTTGGATTTGATTTGGATTTGATTTGGATTGGATTTGATTTGATTTGGATTTGATTTGATTCGATTTGATTCGATTTGATTCGATTTGATTTGATTTGATTTGATGTATGTATCTCTACTCTTCAGCACGTCGAACTCTACATCGCTGGATCAGAGGCATCTTCGGGGGTAGCTTTCACAAATTTCAGGTTCCTCCTTGATATGACCCGTTTACTCTTTGTTTGGTCCACCATGCGGTCGTTGACCATTAGGATCTTGACGTACGGCTGCCCACAGCACCGAATCTACTTTGCTGCGTGTGACATGTACACAGCCCCCTAACTCTCCCTTCACGAATTTTCGCAACAATTGGTGCGACTCCCAGTTGTCGTCCAACGTTGTTAATAATACCCTGGTAGAATTGCGTAAGACAAAGACACCATCGTAGCATTCTCATCTCCATCACGTCCACAACCGGCTTGTGTTTTGCCGTCTCTGGCTAGCACTGGGTGTACTACCATTTCAGACATTCTTGGTTTCAGGTATTGATGCATCCACAGTACCACAGTCACCTTACACCACTCTTCATCCAGGTGGCACTGACAGGAGCACGAACATCTGGATAATTAATGCCTCCCTCCGTAGCTCCTTGGAAGAAAGCGGTAGAATACATCAACGGTATCCCCTGCCTGCAGTGAAAGGCCACTAAAAGCGGAACCTGGGAATGTGAAATTGGGAGCATGTGTTGGCGACCACAGTTTCACTAGCTGTGTCTGGCATTGCTTCTACCTACATATGTCAGGCTCCTCGCCTTCGTGTTTTTTATGTGACCTCCCTTGATCAACTCTTGTTCTTTTCCGACCCGGACGGTATTACGTTTGTAAGGCTTCGGAGACTTTTTAAAAACAATTTCACGCCATTTTTCGCCCTTTCCTTTCTTCTGTCGATATATTGATTCTTCGAAATGTCAGACATCTTCCATCTTTCTTCTGATTAGAGTTAATAGAATGGTAGATGAGTTTTACTTCCTCTTAAACCAATATTCACCACCGCTGCCAAGACTATCGACATCCGTGCACGTGAGAGAACGAAGATATTTGAATCTACCATCTTTAGCTTGTCTCAACCACTGTGGTTGATTATTCGATTTGGAGGCCACATCCACACTCCATATATTTTAAAGCTTTTATGTCTATTCAGAGCCCGAATTGAAGACCTCCCCGGAATAAGGATGTAACCAACAAGTCAGTCATTTTTCAGGAGAGAGGAAGATTACTTTTGGGGTTTATTTCATGGTGTACACTACTCGAATCACTTGCATATGCAAGTGTAGAAATATCTTATTACGAACTGGAAGTGATACAGTAGACAATAATCTGCATGTATGTCTTGCGTTTGTATATAACACAAGAGAAATCCTGCAGATGCACTTGGAACAAACACAATAGCAAATAATATTAAAAACTAACCCCATTGCAATACAGCCCGGAAAGGCCTTGGCTTACCAAGGGCCGCTGCTCAGCCCGAAGGCATGCAGATTACGAGGTGCCGTTTGGTCAGCACGACGATTCCTCTCGGCCGTTATTCTTGGCATTCTAGACCGGTAAATAATATTATTGTAGTAATAAAGATGGCAAAAATGACAAAAAAGTATAGAAAATATTTAAAAATTTCGTCTATGGGGTTTATTTAGATGATCTATTACACCTGATGATGAACCGCGAAGGACAAAGTTCTGCTGGCTGAAGGTTGAAGTTCAAATGTAAGATGACACCATGGCATAGAGGCATGATGATACATATTATATGCACTGACATTTCATTTTTCAAAACATTTTTGGGGGTTACATCCTTATTCTGGAAAAGTCTTCAATTAGTGGAGTTATTCATTCCATAGCTCGATAGCTGCAGTCGCTTAAGTGCGGCCAGTATCCAGTATTCGGGAGATAGTAGGTTCGAACACCACTGTTGGCAGCTCTGAAGGTGGTTTTCCATGATTTCCCATTTTCACACCAGGCTAATGCTGGGGCTGTACCTTAATTAAGACCACGGCCGATTCCTCCCCACTCCTAGCCCTTTCCTTCTACATCGTCGCCATAAGACCTATCTGTGTCGGTGCGACGTAAAGCCAAAAGCAAAAAAAATATCCATAGCCGCGTTTGCCCTTCGAATTATTCTTGTTGTTATGCATTACGCACCCAGTGAATTTGATCATTTATAGCAAGCTGACCTGCAGGAATTCCCAAGTTATTATTTTTACTCAAACTGGGAAACACAAAGTTACGACTTACGAAGTAAATACATTGTTTGCTTTATATTTAGTTTACTTCTCAGATTCTTGTCTACAGATTTAATAAGACGGAGAGTCGAAATCACACAAGCCTGCAACACATTTCCCTTTTCAGCAGGAAAATTAAGCAATAATATTATTCTGATGGTTGTATGGAAGACTTTCTACTTTGCTACACAGATTTTCTTTTCGCTTGTTTAGTTTTCTCGAGTATACGTAATTATTTTGTGAATGTAAACCTTGCCTGTCGGCTCTTAAGCATCAGCCCAGGCCTACTTATATATACAGCGCGTGGAGCTTGAATTATGATGAATGTTGTTTGACGAACATGAGACGCACGCAGGCGTGAAATTAAACTTTACAGCAGGCAACACAAAGGAGACGTGTAGCTCTCCCAAGACAGAGGACTAGAACGCTAAATTATTGTTCGGTACGATATTACACGCATCGAGTGTTTAACCAACCTTCAGACATGTGGATTCAGTTCTTAGAATATGCTCAGTTATATGCGGAATGTAATTGTAGTGGAATCAGCATAACGCAGACGACTATGGTAGCCTTGTCACAAGCTCCGGGCCTGCGTTACAAATGATCTTCTGCATAACTTGCTTCCACACGTTTGACATGTCTCTCTAGAAAGTGGAAGTTGCTTTGAGTTCTGAAACATCCTAAATCACCATACACTCAGTTACAAATCTCCATAAGTAAATGATACTACTTTTGTATATTATTATTATTATTATTATTATTATTATTATTATTATTATTATTATTATCATTATTATTATTTGCTAGGGGCTTTACGTCGCACCGACACAGATAGGTCTTATGGCGACGATGGGATAGGAAAGGCCTAGGAGTTGGAAGGAAGCGGCCGTGGCCTTAATTAAGGTACATCCCCAGCATTTGCCTGGTGTGAAAATGGGAAACCACGGAAAACCATTTTCAGGGCTGACGATAGTGGGATTCGAACCTACTATCTCCCGGATGCAAGCTCACAGCCGCGCGCCTCTACGCGCACGGCCAACTCGCCCGGTATTATTATTATTATTATTATTATTATTATTATTATTATTATTATTATTATTATTATTATTATTATTATATGTATGTATTGCTTATGGCGGGGCTCAGCTATGAATCCTGCTTTTATGCCGATCACAGAGTTTCAAAATATTATGAATATTGCACATAGCCTACTGTATAACCTTGTTCTACCAAACAAACAGTTGGGCAGTTTGGCTCATGTAACTATCAGGTTCCTTTCTGGAGAGAGTGGGTTGAAACTCCACTGACGGCAGTCCTCAAGATGTTATTTATATTGTTTTCCATTTTCAAACCAGGAAAACCCTGGGGATATACCTTAATTAAGACCAGGGTCGTTTCCTTGTTAGGTATACTCCTAGCCCTTTTATATCCAATCTTGCCTTAAGACCTATCTGAGCCGGTGCGACGTAATGCAAGTTGTAAAAAAAGGAAATAAGAATGATAGTATATTTTGCAACAAGCCTATAATGGCAATAATTAAGACACGAGTATGTTTATAGAACGAGCGATGCGAGTTTTATAATTTCCATTCGAGTGTCCTGATTACCATTATATACGAGTTGCATACGACTGCTTATGCTCGACGATGATTGCAACTCTATTTTTTAAATATTTATAAATTTCTGTCGAGATGTCGCTTGACAGTTGAGTTTACTGAACAGAGCGCAGAGTGTATGCGCTGGGTTATTGTTTTATCGTGAGTGGATCAAAGACCTTGACAATGTCATATGTTTTCAAAGCTTTGATAGAAGGTTATCATAACCTAAATTTATTTCAAGTACAAATGGTTTATTTTACAGTCGGTGAAGTGAATTGGCGGGAATGTGCCGTGTGGTTGTGGAATATTGGAAGTAGAAGGTGCATTGATGTTAATATATTATGTGATCGACATGTTAGATTTTGGAAACAAGTGCGAAGCTAGTGCGTTGAGCGCAGGTGCGATGCTATCCTTACCTAATTGGTCAAACAGTTGTAATAATGAAAATATGAACTCTTATTGGTGGAGAACCTGTATCATAATGAAACTTGAACTATAATGAGCCTCACTGAGATTCAGTTTTCTATCATATAATACTTATAATTCGGCATTGTAATAAATACAATACAATACAATACAATAAAATAAAATAAAATAAAATAAAATAAAGTAAAGTAAAGTAAAGTAAAGTAAAGTAAAGTAAAGTAAAGTAAAGTAAAGTAAAGTAAAGTAAAGTAAAGTAAAGTAAAGTAAAGTAAAGTAAAGTAAAATAAAATAAAATAAAATAAAATAAAATAAAATAAAATAAAATAAAATAAAATAAAATAAAATTAAATAAAATTAAATTAAATTAAATTAAATTAAAATAAATTAAAATAAAATAAAATAAAAGAAAAGAAAAGAAAAGAAAAGAAAAGAAAAGAAAAGAAAAGAAAAGAAAATAAAATAAAATAAAATAAAATAAAATAAAATAAAATAAAATAAAATTAAATAAATAAATAAATAAATAAATAAATAAATAAATAAATACATACATACATACGTACATACATACATACATACATAAATGAATGAATGAGTGAATGAATAAAATAAATAAATAAATAAATAAATAAATAAATAAATAAATACATGCATACATACATACATACATACATACATACATACATACATACATACATACATACATACATACATACATACATACATACATACATACATACATACATACATACATACATACATACATACATACATACATACATACATACATACATACATACATACATACATACATACATACATACATACATACATACATACATACATACATACATACATAAATGAATGAATGAATGAATGAATGAATGAATGAATGAATGAATGAATGAATGAATAAAATAAATAAATAGTCCGCCTCTGTGGTGTAGTGGTTAGCGTCATTAGCTGCCACCCCCGGAGGTCCGAGTTCGATTCCCGGCTCTGCCACGAAATTTGAAAAGTGGTACGAGAGCTGGAACGGGGTCCACTCAGCCTCGGGAGGTCAACTGAGTAGAGGTGGGTTCGATTCCCACCTCAGCCATCCTGGAAGTGGTTTTCCGTGGTTTCCCCACTTCTCCTCCAGGCAAATGCCGGGATGGTACCTAACTTAAGGCCACGGCCGCTTCCTTCCCTCTTCCTTGTCTATCCCTTCCAATCTTCCCATCCCCCTACAAGGCCCCTGTTCACCATAGCAGGTGAGGCCGCCTGGGCGAGGTACTGGTCATACTCTTCAGTTGTATCCCCCGACCAAGAGTCTGAAGCTCCAGGACACTGCCCTTGAGGCGGTAGAGGTGGGATCCCTCGCTGAGTCCGAGTGAAAGGCCGAACCTGGAGGGTAAACAAATGATGATGATGATGAAATAAATAAATAAATAAATAAATAAATAAATAAATAAATAAATAAATAAATAAATAAATAAATAAATAAATAAATAAATAAATAAATAAATAAATAAATAAATATTCTCTGCTCATTCTGGCAAGCTTTCGTATGCGTTGCATTTAACTTAGTAGCAAACGTTTTCTTTTCTCCCCCTGAATGTCTTCAAATTTCGACCTTTGATTTTCCTCAGCTTTTCGGATATTATCCGACTGGGCTTACTTTTTAGTCTTATATTTTGGAATTTTTTGAAGTTGTTGACTCGACTCTTAAACTATTTTTGGCTGTGCATCAACTCTATCTATACCAGCTTCCCTATCTTATTCAATATAAGACACTGCGCGACTCTCCAGGCAGCTTCTGGGTAGGGCAGTGTAAGGCAATGTTTTTGGTGAAATTCCGCCTGAGAAACTGAAAAAGGATGGTAAATAAACTCTGTTGTCATAAGGCAACAGGAATAGATGAAATTAGATCCGTAAAGGTGAAATTGGGAAGGCAGGGATGAAGTGGCTTCACAGAATAATAAGATTAGTATGGAATGATAGTAAGGTACCTTCTGATTGGACTAAAACAGTAATTGCATCTATCTATAAGCAAGGAAACAAGAAGGATTGCAGAAACTAACGAGATATTTCATTGGTCAGTATACCAGGCAAGTATTTCGCTGGCAGTTTGGATGGGAGGATGTGATCAGTGGTTGAGAGTAAGTTGGATGCAAACTATTGTGGTTTCAGACCACAGAGGGGTTGTCAGGAACATTACTTTCAGTATGCACTGGGTAACTGAAAAGTGCCACGAGAGGAAGAGGCAGTTATGCTTACGTTTCGCAGATCTCGAGAAATAACATGACAGTACTGAGAGAGTGAAGCCTCCGTGGCTCAGGCGGCAGCACGCCGGCCTCTCACCGCTGAATGCTGTGGTTCAAATCCCGGTCATTCCACGTGAGATCTGTGCTGGACAAAGCGGAGGCAGGTTTTCCTCCGGGTACTCCGGTTTTCCCTGTCATCTTTCATTCCAGCAACACTCTCCATTAACACTTCGTTTCATCTGTCAGTCATTTATCATTGCCCCAGAGGAGTACGACAGGCTTCGGCAGCCGGCACACCTCCTATCCTCGCCGCTAGATAGGGGCTTCATTTATTCATTCTATTTCTGACCCGTTCGAATGACTGGAAACAGGCTGTGGATTTTCATTTTCAGTACTGAGAGAAATGATGTTCGCCATATTGGAGGACTATAGGATCAAGGGCAGATTGTTAAAAGCAATCAAAGGAATTATTGCTGATAACTGGGCTGCGGTGAGGATTGATGGTAGAATGAGTTCTTGGTTCAAGGTATTAACAGAGGTTAGACAAGGCTGTAATTTTCACCGTTGATGTTCATAGTTTACTTGGATCATCTACTAAAAGGTATAAAGTGGCAGGAAGGGATTCACTAAGGTGGAAATGTTTGGCCCATGGTACCGTCTTGGTCTTAACGGTAGAGTGTGCCGAAAGACTGCAGTCTCTTATCTTGGAACTTGAAAATAAGTGCAATGAGTATGATAAGGAAAATTAACTTTTCCAAGACTGAAGTGATGTCAGCAAGTTAGAAACTTGAATTGAATGCCAGGTTGGGAATACAAAGCTATAACTGGTAGGTCATTGGAAGTATTTAGGATATGTATTCTCCCAGGATGGTAGCATAGTAAGTGAGAATGTATCAAGGTGCAACAAAGGTAATGCAGTGAGCTCACAGCTGCAATCAACAGAACATTTTTTTAAAATTTGTTTTTGTGGAATCTCATTAATACCATTTTTCCCTAGTTCTCCCAGCTGTACATCCCATCTACTATAGATTGGATCTCCAGCAATTTACACTCGTTTTAGTTTAAAGATAATTTTGGACAAGAGGGTTGAAGATTTTAAAATTGACGGAAGAGGGTTCGGAAATAGCGGGGAATACAAAATCCTTCTGACAATGATATTTAAAGTGGTTCAAAATATCTGTAGCTTACTTGAGTATCGTTTATATGTATATTCCTTCATGCCCTCTTTTTTGTTGCAACTCTCTTCAACATCCCAATAAACTCAAATCACAATAAGGAATTCATTGACTCAAGCAATATGGCGGCCATGCGTGTCCGTTTCAACTCCGCCAGCACATTGGTGATGTGTTGTATCTTATTCTCTTCTCGTTGGATAGCGCTGATTGCATTGTTTATATAGTGATGGGCACAAAACTCGTCTTGAGCGAGCGAAATCATTGCAGTCGACTTGTAATTTTGAAGTACCACGAGCACCAATGAGAAGGCTACGTTCCTCTCATGTAAAATAAACTTTAGGTGGACATTGTTCCACCTCATCCCAATATGTGAGGATGTGCACGCCAACGTTGAGAATATCACACAATCACTTCACGCTAATAAACGTAATTTTCTTTAAAACGTACACAAGTTGTGGTTCTGGGAGTTTTATTGTACAAGAACCATCCAGAAATAAAGTTTCCTTATTAAAAAGACAAAAGCATCAGATACGGCAATGTTGGATCTATTATTCGCAATAGTAAACGACCAGAATTGAGACACTTGTCATATCGTCGGAGCAATGTGTACATACCGGTGTCATAGAAGTCTGCTTTTGGGGGAATAGAACCACTGTGTGACATTCGTCTTCAATTCCTCGTCTATACTAAAATGCTGACAGGAGGACAGGAATTTGTTGAGGTAGAAGAAAATATAAAAAATCATTGGGAGCATGATCAGGACTGTACGGTAGGTGATCAAGCAGATCCCAGCCGAACTCCAGCAGAACAGGTGCTGAGCGCCGAGCCCTACAGGGCAATTCAAAATGATAGACCCGATTTCATAAATTTATTCTGTGAAATCTAATAAACATATCGTAATGTGAGACATGTGCTAAGAACGATAAACTCCCAAAGCTTTTTTCAGTCATATCATAAGTGTTCTGTGTGAGCACCTCGCATAACACGACATACATCAAGCCAATAGTCTATCTCCTGCCAAACTTTGTGTTAGTGTGTCGCCGTCACTCTCTGCGATGGCTGCTGTGATGCGGGCACGAAGGTCGGCCAATGTTAGTGGAAGAGGTGGTACGTAAACATGATCTTTTACGAAACGCCACAAGAAGAAATCACATGGGGTTAAGTCGGGGGAACGCGGTGGCCAACAAATGAGAGTTCCATCCGCCTGAGATGCACAACATATCCAGCGTTGTGGCAATGTCTCGTTGAGATGGCTCCGAACGTTGTCATGGTAATGCGGAGGGGCACCATCCAGTTGAAGGATGGAATCTGCACTATCCTCTTCGAGCTGTGGTAAGAGCCATTGTTAAAGCATATCAAGAAAAATATTTCCTGTCACAGTAGGTTCAATGAAGAAAAAGGGTCCACAAACCTTCTCACTGGAAATGGCACAAAACACATTCATCTTGGGAGAATCGCGTTGGTGTTCCACAAGTTGATGGGGATTAGAAGTTCCCCAGATCCCTACGTTGTGTCTATTCACAGTCCCGGAAAGGTGAAAAGCCGCTTCATCACTTAAAATTACCCTTTCGGAGAACCCATCCTCTTCCATTAATGCGATAATATCAGCTCAGAAGGACTTAATGCGAGAATATCAGCTCAGAAGGACGCTCGAGCAGCATAATCAGTGTCTTTTAAGGCCTGCACTTGTTGCAAGCGGTAGAGTCTCATTCGTAAACGTTTCCGCAGAATGCGCCAAACAGTTGTCTGTGGAAGTTCAAGTTGCCTCGGTGCCCGGTAGGTGGACTTCTGCGGACTCCGCACAAAACTGGCGCGAACACGTTCCACTGTCTCTACCCCAGTCGAAGGACAGCCAGTCGACTTTCGCTAACAGATGCAGCCCGTGTCTCAGAATTTTGCATACCACGCAGTAGGTGGGTCTCTTCCATACCTGGTACGGAAATGCCGTTGGACACTAATCACAGACTTGTTTACATGGTAATGAAGCTCATAGAACGAGTTCTGCTCTCCAGCCGCAGCCATTTTCTTTATTCGCTTCCTGCCCGCTCGTAACGGCTGAAAATGAAAGCACCTGGGATGAAATCTAAACTCAGCTAAATTTTGAGAGTTTGCTTTTCTTTGCGCATATCCCACAGTATGATACGTTCATTAGATTTTAGGGAATAAATTTATGAAATCTAGTCCATCATTTTGAATTGCCCTGTATATGAGTGAGCATTGCCATGGATCAGCACAACACCTGCATTGAGCATTCCACGCCTCTTCTTTTGAATGGCAGATCACAATTTCCGGAGAAACGTTTTTTTTTTAAATGTTGCTTTTTGTCGCATCGACACAGATAGGTCTTATGGCGACGATGGGGTAGGAAAGGGCTAGAACTGGGAAGGAAGTGGCCGTGGCCAAAATTAAGGTACAGCCCAGCATTTTCCTGGTGTGAAAATGGGAAACCACGAAAACCATCTTCAGGTGTTTGAACTTACTATCTCCCGAATGCAAACTCACAGTTGTGCACCCCTAACCGCACGATCAAAGAAAGAAGGAAAGAAAGAAATAATACGAGCCGCAATTTCCTGTCACTGCTGCTGCGCTACTGACACGGGGACTTGTTCGGCCGGTATGTGATTGGTACGTCATAGATCTGTCGCGCATATTCATATTTCCCGGCCAAATACGTTTACCTTACAAGAAAAGAAATAGGGTAAACTTAATTCCTTTTTCTTGTAAAATAGAGAAAACAACCTATATCTGATGTCAATTTCAGCTCCTGAAACGTTTTTGTTCCTCATTATTGCTGTGAATGGCAGAATGAAATATATTCTCCAGGTATCTTAACTTTTAAAAATAATCGTTGCAGTTCAATAAGGGGCTGCCTGGCCGAGGCACGACGTGGGTTGGAATCCCCGTAAGGAAGTCGTAAAATTTAAGAAACGGGATTTCCACTTCCGGAGGTGCATATGGCCCTGAGGTTCACTCAGCCTACACCAAAAATGAGTACCAGGTTAATTCCTGGGGGAAAAGGCGGCCGGGCGTAGACCTAACCATTCAACCTCATCAAGTGCCGAGGTTACGGATAATGGAAGCCTTTACCTTCCACCACTCCAAGGGCCTTCATGGCCTGTACGGAGATGACTTTGCTTTGCTTTTTTTAAATTCAACAACATTTTGGGTTCGACCAATAGTGCAACTTTAATTTTTTTCTAGTGTTTTAACATCGCACTAGCACATCGAAAGTTTTCGGCGACGTAAATATAGGACAGGGCTAGGATTTGGAAGGTAGCTGACGTGGCTCTAACTAGTTTCCAGCCTAGCATTCGACTTTCAAGTTTTGATTGTCCACAACTCCCTGTCAAGAGTGCAATGAGAGAGTAAGATTGCTTGTTGAGCTGAACAGTCTAAAAGTAGTGAAACAACTTACTGAATAACATACCGTGGTTGCCGAGTCGCTCCTGCGCCAGTCCCAAGTTGGTGAGCGCGTTCAATGTCGGTGTAACTGTGGCGCTCCAAGTTCGGTTACCCACAGTGGCGGTGCAGCGGAGCTCCATCTTGGGTGGCTCGCCAATGAAGAAACGTTTCTCGGTTACGAAGTTGAGACCTAGAGTGCGAGTGTAGAGTCCTTGCACGTCTGGCGGGAGAGCCTCGTAGTCGTGCTCCTGTAGCCATGGATCCGCCTGCACAAAAATAACGGGCTTAGGGTACCATTTAGAAAACATCTATACAAAATAAGTTACAGGACAGTAAGTAAAAGGTCTATAATTATGATTCTCAAATGATAGTAAGCTGTGAACTTGATGTGGAGTTTTGAGTTCTATGCTTCTTTTAAACTGGAGTTGCTTTCCTTCCTCTTTATCTAATTGTCTCTAGAGCACATTTGACTACTAGGTTAGTGACTTCAGTAACTACCAATTAATCACTCAGTCTCCATTCGAATTCATCAACCTATCACAACACTCATAGCGTTAACTTGAACCTTATGACTTACATTCTAATGGCCCATTTATAGTTTTCTTCTAAGAACTACAATGTATTTTTTAGTTTAATTAAACGTGCCTTGATCACAAGTGAATAAAATTCACATGAAAACTGCTAAAAATCCATTGCATTGAAAACATGCACCAACAAAGGTAGAAATGGTGACAACATTTTTTCAGGTGTTGCCAGCCACTTACAGTACCTAACGACAGTTCAAGACCACCAGCGAATATCAGCTAATAAATTCCTTATCCTACATTCATTGTACGAATTGGTCAGCAAAATATTTTGTGGCTTATTAGTGTTAACATACACATTATGAAATACATTAAAAGATGGAATGAACTTTAGGCGTTGTAATTTTTCAAACATTTTGAGAACATGAAAGTAGTCCACTTTTGGCTGTAAGGACGATCCTGTTCATTAAACTACAGAAATTGTGCACTTAAATAATACAAATTAACACCGTATAAAAAATGTTTGAAAATATTTGCAATGAGCTACAGTCACCGAACTTACACTCCTAACGTAATACAGGCTACTCTCAACAGATCGCAGGCAAGGTTCGATACATGTTACAGATTGAGAATTATCACTGACTGGCGTCTTATCTTTGAGTTTACAGTCACAGTCCGAACTGGGAATTGAGTGTCGTGAAAAATGCAGAAAAACCCTTGTCATGTTTTCATCTTTCGGCCTTTACGGAATTATACACTGTATTGGATACCCCCTTCCTCCCCCCCAATGGCGCAAGTTTCCTGAAGGACCGAAGATTACCAAGTGACCGATGTTCAGCCGGAAGGCCTGCAGATTACGAGGTGACGTGTGGTCAGCACGTCGAATCCCCTCGGCCATTATTCTTGGCTTTATATACAGGGGTTACTACCAAACCGTTAGATAGCTCTTCAATTGTAATCACGTAGGCTTCGCGAACCTCGAACCAGCCCTCACATTCAGGTAAAAATACGTGAAACGGCCGGGAATCGAACCCGGGGCTTCCGGGTAAGAGGCAGATTGTATTGGACAAGTAACCATAATTCCTCTTGAAGTTTAATGAACAGGATGCTCTTTACACTCAAAAGTGGGGTCCTTTTATAGGTTCTCACAATGTTTAAAAAATTATAACTCATAAACTTCATTCGACATTTCAATGGATCTTTTTCCATAAGTTGTATATCAACAGGAATAAGGTAAACATATTTGAAGACCAGTTTGTGCCATTAATGTATGACCAGGAGTTCATAAACTCATTTTAACTGGTGGTTTTAAACTGTTGTTGGGTTCTAAATTAAATCATCATCACTAGTCGATTTACTCATTTCTGTGAATCGTGATTCCACTGGTTTTGTCCTTGCTGGTCGCATCTTTGCTGTAGCGTCTCCCTTGCGAACGAATCTTCGGTCTTCCTCAGGACACATTGGAAAGATAAATCGGCGATAGTCTTCACTTGTCCCATCCATCTGGTTAGGGTCCTTCCCGGTGATCTACTGCCCTCAACCTTCCCTTCCATGATCATCATCTCCAGATTTTCTCCAGGTCGTCTTGAAGTGTGTCCAAGAAACTGAAGTATTCTTTCATTAATACGGGAAGACAGGCGTTATAAAATTTTCCGTCCTGAAGAAAGGGTGAATTGCTTCTTGCAGTCCAAGGCACACGTTGCATTTTTACGCCGGATATCAATTGTTTTTTTGTCTGAAGCCTTTACGGTCCAGGTTCACAGCCATAAAACATAGAACACAAGGGTATCAACGTGGCGGAACTTTCTATTATTTGTAATTTCTCTCTTCTTACAAATATTAGTTAATTTTACCATAAGGACTCGTCCTAGCTAAATCCTGCTCCACATCTCTTTCTCTGAACGTCCCGTATTACTGACCGCTGACCTAAGGTGTACGAAGTCGTGATCTAACTTCAGCCCTTTCAAACGGCCTGTGAGCTCGAATTGTGCAGCTCTATCAATCACCATGAGTTTGGAATTACTGTGGTTGAGATCCAGTCCATACTACTGACTCACATCTTTCACTCTTGTTAGCATACCTGAAAGCTCTTCCTCGCTGCTGAAAAGCAGGCTGGTGTCATCAGCAAACCACAAGTTGTTAATTTTGCTCCCACCGATTGAAGTACTTCCAACCCAATCATGAAGTGCTTTCCTTATTATAGAACCACTGTAGACGTTGTAGACTTAAGGGAACAAGGTGAAGCGTAGTCTGACGCCACGGGACACACAAGTATTTTAGATCTCTCCATCTACTAATAGCGTGATTTGTGAGTCGCAGTGTGATTTGATACCGTGATTTTCTGATATCGGTGATTTTTATACGTGACGTAATCACAATCACTGGACAACCCGTGCTGCTTGTTATTTGTACTGAAGCTTGTGATCACGAGAGGTTCTTGTTATTGTGATTATCTCTATACGTAAATATTTACAAGAAAATCAAACATCTAAGGTCTTATATACAAACAGCCTGCATTTTGTTGCAGTACAGAATACGACCGTTGCCAATTTACTTCTAGGCGCACAAACATAATAATTCATTCATCTATGTTTTTGTCCGACTCGTTGGCTGAATGGCCAGCGTACTGGCTTTCGGTTCAGAGGGTCCCGGGTTCGATTCCCGGCCGGGTCGGGGATTTTAGCCTTCATTGGTTAATTCCAATGACCCGTGGGCTGGGTGTTTGTGCTGTCCCCAACATCCCTGCAACTCACACACCACGCATAACACTATCCTCCACCACAATAACATACAGTTACCTACACATGGCAGATGCCACCCACCCTCATAGAAGGGTCTGCCTTACAAGGGCTGCACCCGGCTAGAAATAGCCACACGAAATTAATGAATCTATGTTTTTGGATATGATAAAATATAACCAATATGTCGACAACAACAAAAAAAGTTAAGACCAACATAGGCAAGGGTCGTGTTCTGTAGCGTAACCGATTATTTGGTACGTGTTAGAAAATGAAAAAAATACACATTTTTCTGACACAAGTGAAAAATATAATGATGGATAACTCTGTTCTCGGCCACCTAAAGGTAAGGTTAGGCTTGCTACTGTACCTTTCCTTAAATACAAAATCATTAATCACTTCAGCAAGTATCGAAGCATCATATGATCCAAAAGTAAGAAGTTACTTGTTAAAAGAAACTGAATTAACGCAAAGAAGAGCAATTAAAACAGACAAATCACCACTAAATATGCCAATGAAACATTATTATTGACGCATGCTTTTTAGTATTCTAGGTGGGTCCCGTGAACCATGATGCAATTTGAACGCGCTTAAAAATAATACTACACTAAGGAGTCAAAATGACAATTTCTTAAAATTTTTATACTAGCGACGACAAGTACTAGCAAGGTTTAAACTTATTTTTATATTCGGAAGGAATGAGCTATCACGACCGATTACAATGACAATCACAGTTTATGCAGTAACATTTACTAGTTCGGTACCGTATATGAGGGCGCGCGATAATCACATTGGAGAGAAACCTTGAAATCATGACTGATCACGGCGACGACGTAGGAGTAACAGTTGTCACTAGGGATTTTTCTATATCAGTTTAAAAAAATCACAGTTCGTGAAATATCACCCTTCAGGACTCTATAGCTACAGTGTTGCATTCACCATTGATATAAACAGATGAATACAGGGACATACTTAGATTGTACGGTACAATTCTTTTCGTAGACTAACATGGCAGCAAGCCACTTCATATTAAATCGTATTTTAAGAGATTACTTCCCCTATACTGGAATATGCGTACCTAAATATGATGATACTCCAAGCTCATGCCTCTTATTAATGTTGTTGGTATTTTCGCCATAAGACCTATATATGTCGGTGCGACGTAAAACCACTATCATTGAAAAATGTTGTTAGTCCCCTTTCACAGATCAGCCGCTTCGAATAATCAGACATTTTAAAACTATTGTGTCCGTGCGAGAACCACCAACATGACAGGGTGTTAGAGGACGTCAGGTGTCTCCTAGGGCTCTTCGATAGACTTGGAGAGCATCAATGACGTATTTCAGTTCCCTACCTCAAGAAAGACTAGACAGTCTGGCTGATATTGCACTACATGCATTGCAGAGAGGCGTCAACGTAGACTGCATTTTTATTTGACGATGTGGTGGGAAATAGTAGGAAGATCAGTTATAATGACGAACTCTTACTTCAAATACTGAGAGCACTATACATTTGACAATTGTATTGTATATATATTTGGCTTCACCTCTTAGGTTTTTGCCGCTATATCTACTTTTTTAGACGCATGCGTTAAAATTAATTATTTTTGGAAGTTTTCGTGTGGTGGGAGGAGGACGATTTGGCAAAATTTGACCAGAAGAAGAGATACTGTACATTACATGACACATGATAACACATTGCGGACCCGGTGCTCATCACACTGCTCAACCCATGTGTACGGCCATTTTATGTGTAACTTATTGCTTCAGCGCATGCACATAAACACACGAGTCTATCTTCACTACCTTGTACTGATTATGGTTAAATTTACCGGAGACCTTTGGTAAGAGTCGTAATAATGTTTCCTGGTGTGGAAGGCTGTGTAGCAATGACCTCTGTGAAGGGACACACAGAAACGTCCTTCTGAGCGGATCAATTAACCAATAGTCTTTCCAAAATGACTTTTTTCTTCCTTTCCAATGAATATCAACAAAGCAAAACATTTTCGCATATCACTACTAGTTACATCAGCCCACCGTTTAGCAGCAGTTAATGTGTAAATGAAATTCTGCAATATTGTAAACATGCATATACTTTCGTATGTCGATCTATATTCACTGAAGTCGATTTGTAGCGATATAGAAAGGGTGTGTGTGCCATTGTAATTAATGCTATACGAATCGATAGTGACTGTCAGCAGGAGGGCGTCTGTTATTGTAAGCAGTACTCCCCGCATCGACTTTGATTGGCAGTAGGAATTGGGTCCTTCTCCAACTCCTGTGTATCATTGTTATGAATAATTCCATTCTCGATTTGACTAGAAGAAGGCAAGGAAGAATGACATTTTTTCAAAACTTCTTTTACCCGATTGTGTTTGTCAGTAGGCAAGGGTGCCCGCCATTATAAAATAATTACCGATCTAAAATGTGACTGACGTTTGGAATAGCGGCCTGCTATTATAATGGAAACTCACCAACTTGATGTGACTGTCAGTAATCTGACTGGCATGAAGAAAAGGGGCCTGTTATTAAAATGATAACAGCAAAATTAAATTTTTACTGGCTGTAGGGAAGATGCCTGCAAATATAATAAAAATTCCTCACTGTAATCTGTCTGGAAGTAAGAAATGGGGCCTGCCATTATAATGTAAACTTCCCAACTCCATTGTGAATGGCAGTAGGCAAGTGAGCCTTACGTTTTCATCACAACTCCGCAATTCAAACTTTACATTGGAAACAACGTATAGGGACCTCGCCATGCTGTTTCTCGGATAACGCTAATCGTTCTGCTCGGCTATGGAATGAACTCCCACCACAGATGAAAGAACTACCTCCAGAGAAATTTTGTAAAGAGGTAAAAAGGAGGTATATATAATGAAACCTTCCGTACATAATATAATTTTTCTACTGTGAGAATTTTCAGTATGAGTGAGAGGACGGATGAAAGTTTATGTGATCCCGAGTGAGTGAGACTCTTGTATGTGGGTATGAGTGAGCCGGCCTAGCTAAAGTATATGTGGGGATTAGAGAGAGAGGGAGTGTGTGTGTGTGTGTGTCGAATTACTTGAATGTTGACCATGTCTTGTGAGTAGTATGTAAATATGCCTGTAAATACGGTAACTGTATATAAGCACACTATGTAGAATGTAATTGTATATTTGAATATTGTAATTTTAAGTGGTGATGGGGGTACTTTCGTGTATGTGGGGCTATGCGCTTTCTGCATTCACCATCCATAAATTGTACCTACAATTGGTGGAAAATAAATAAAAATAAATAATAATAATAACATGCAATTTAAAAAAATCTTATTCACTGCATGTACAGAAATTTACTTCGATATCCGTATGCAATGTAGAATACTGTAACGAAGCACGGGTACATTTGCTAGTATGAAATAATATTGCTAAAACACACACTCACAAAATGATAAAAATTCACAAAGTACACAACTATTAACTAGGTCTACATATACAAAGGAAACACAGTCTATCGCCATTCACACACTCATATGTGCAGTACACACGACAGTCGGTCGCTTTCAACAGGTAATCTCGGCATTGTCTATTGAATTCAGTTAATGAGGCATTCTCTGACACTGACTGGTAAGGAATTCCAAAGTCTAGAACTGGCCACTGTAAAAGAATGATTATACGTAGATGAATGGTGAAGAGGTATATTGGAAGGATTGATCCAGCAAGAGTATTACAGTTATGAAATGAGGAGATGAAGTGAAATTTAGAGGAAATGTACTGAAGCGAGTTGCTGTGCAGGAGTTTATGTATTAATACTAGTATGATTATCACATGACTTTTGCAGTCGAAATAGGCATCGAATGTCACGTGATAAAGCTACCGGAGTGACATCTGGGTTTACCTGTGCTAGTAATGTATACTGCGAATATTATTCATGAGCTTAACAACCAGTGCGTTCTACGATCGTGAAGAATCAACTAGGACAGTTACAAAATCATTCCCTTAGCTTCATGACCGATTACGTAGCCAGCCAATTTACTCCCACCAACGGACTCGCGTGCTATGATTTCTTAAAACATCGTATCTAGAAAGTTAATCATTAGAAATACAAAATAAAATATGTAGAAGTTACAGTACAGGGGTGAAAGGAAGCTGAATTTATAGTCAACGCGATTCAAGACACAGGTAACAGATATATATATATATCATTCTTGTCGAACGGAAAAATATAAGGAAGAAGATCTGTCAGAAGCAACTGATTACAGTCCAAGTGTTGATCCAGAACCTGTCGAAGAGATGTTGTTAAGAGGTGGAAGCCATCATCCGATTTTCTGCCAAGTCCACAGAAGAGGATGGAGTGGGATGAAATTTCACTTGAAAGACCAAAAGTTATTATTGCGTTCTAGGATTCGTAGAAAAAAGGAATAATAATTGTGCTTCAATACAGTTTGTAAAAGGCTATCGTATCGTGCGAGACATACATCATCTACGATTTCTACGACACCTCGTAGAAGAAAAGGGAGGGGAAGACCGGGGCTCGTAACTTCACCTAATTGACGATTATGTGGATGAAAAATTCAGGATCGCGATATCTACTTGGGATCTGGACAAAGCTAAAGATATCGTTATTATTAGGTTCACTGTTTCTATCCGTTGACTGGCGGTAAGGTTCCAAGAACGACACATTCTTGGCTCACGAGCGGTAACAGAATGACTAACTACTAACACCAGGGACAAAGAAGGCGACGTGACTAAAAGGTGCGATGCGTTTCGTAATGATATGATGAACCTAATGAACACCTCGCAACGTATCGATAAAACTGGTATAAGAAATAAACTTAATTCATCACGAGCTATATATTTCAAGGGAGCGAAATAAGTTCGGTATGGAGTTAGCCTGCGATAACTCATTTCTACACCATACAACCCGCTACTTTAGACAGTGGATGCATGTTTCCAAAAATGCGGGTGGTTTATCAAGAACTTAAAGGTCAATTTGGAGTGCGAGAAGCACAGTACAAACTGAAAGAGCAAAATCTGGTTCAGCCCAAATATGAAATAAATCATGATGCAGTTCTTTCAAGATGTCTTCTTCCCACACTGAGCGTGGGTCTCTCTTCCTCTGATAGACACAAGCGGCACCAACAACCCATTTTCTGAACTGCGTACGTAAAGACGTACATGGCTGTGAAGTGCAGTGTAATTGATAATAACTTACATGAACCAAAATCCTCCTACAATCGCGATCTCCACTTACGCTAACTTCAATCTTAATATTATACCATCCTGGGAGGATACACGCCCTAGTAATAATCGAAATGATTGTCCTGCTCTAGGTTTGTATTTTCTCGACCTGAAATTCAATCCTATTATGTTTAATTCATAGTAACATCTCGTCAGTATTCTGACGGAAATTGGACAGTTTAAGGGCATTTAAAATAAGCCACATTATCATTCTGCAAAGTGCTAGTAGTACTGGTGCCTCCCGCAGGCAGTAGCCTCCAGTGAACTTCAAGACATGTATTGTGCTGCCCTCTTGTAGCATGTACCCAACTTAACTTGTACTGCATTGTTCCTGTATACAACGAAAATATTTTCGGTCTTCATCTGTTTTTTTTCCTGAATGGAGGATAGAAGAAGAAAAATCTTGCTCTTGCTGTTGGATCTTTAAATTACGTATTAGCAGCGGGAAAAAGGAGGAAAATGTACCCTTTTGATCCGGGGTAATTCTATCGCCGTGTGGTGATAGTCACCAGTCGGTTTTGATGTATTTTATTTGTCAACTTGGGAAACTGTAAGTAACTACAATCTTCGTTTTGATCCTGGAAGTATATGGATGTGATAACAATAATTATCAGCGAACTGTTCCGTATCGTCGGGTATATCTACCCCTAGCCGCCTCTGTGGTGTAGTGGTTAGCGTGATTAGCTGCCACCCCCGGAGGTCCGGGTTCGATTCCCGGCTCTGCCACGAAAATTTGAAAAGTGGCACGAGGGCTGGAACGGGGTCCACTCAGCCTCGGGAGGTCAACTGAGTAGAGGTGGGTTCGATTCCCACCTCAGCCATACTGGAAGTGGTTTTCCGTGGTTTCCCACTTCTCCTCCAGGCGAATGCCGGGATGGTACCTAACTTAAGGCCACGGCCGCTTCCTTCCCTCTTCCTTGTCTATCCCTTCCAATCTTCCCATCCCTCCACAAGGCCCCTGTTCAGCATAGCAGGTGAGGCCGCCAGGGCGAGGTACTGGTCATTCTCCCCAGTTGTATCCCCAGACCAAGAGTCTGAAGCTCCAGGACACTGCCCTTGAGGCGGTAGAGGTGGGGTCCCTCGCTGAGTCCGAGGGAAAAGCCGAACCTGGAGGGTAAACAGATGATGATGATGATATCTACACCTAAATTGTACTAAGTAAAATGCAATTATCACTGTTAGTGAAAAATTCGATTAACCAAAGAGACTGAATTTCTGGTTATCTTTATTGTGAACAGGTTATAAACTTTCGTGGGGCTTTTATGTAATTATTCATAGAATGATTTTGGGTTGTTAACCACTCTAGAGATGTTCTTTTAATACAAAAATTAATGTATTCAAAGATTTTGTGACAAGTTCGTCTCCATAATTCTACTATACCTTCGAGAGTACGTCTTAATTTTAAAAGGAGGTATTATCCATTAATCCTGTCTGGAAAATCTTTAATATCTTACTATACGAAGCACTGTGTGAAAATGGGAGAATGTACGAGTAGAAAAATTGTTTTCAAATGACTGGTTCTAGCTTTGGTTGATTATCTTGTAAGGGTAGCCATTTTCTTGGTCATGTGACCGGTTACCTTGGTTACATTCACAATCCTTGGTTGGTGAATGTAATTATTATATAATTTTGACATTTGACGTCTGATACGACTGTTGCTGGTGGACATATGACGTGAGTTGAGTGTTTTTTGTTCTGGTTGGGTATGTGAATTGGAGTTCGTGCTTCGTATTTCTGCGGTTCTTGGTGTTCTAAAGTATTAACATTTTAAACTAAATAATTAGTTTACTTGGTGGCTTTTATTTCTAATTTCTCCTCTATGTTTTATTTTAATTACGTGCGCCTGATCTGCTCTTGGTGCTTTTGGGGGATCTGTAACTTGGCTTTTCTGATTTATGTTGATGAACTTCTGAAGTAGTCATAGAAAAGCATTTTTCTACTCTACTACCATAGTGTAATGAAACCAAGATCTTAGGGTTGGAACTTTCTTTAAGTACTACGTTTCCTAATTTACCCTGAAATATATTCCAGATTTGTCCTACGATTTGAATAGTGAAAGCAGTTTCTTTTGATTTTAATTTGAATATAACTTGATGTCCAAGGCTTCCTAATTTAATTTAATCTTCCCTGTGTCTTATATGCAGGACTTATTATTTGATTTGTATCAACCTTTTCTTTCCTATTATTAAAGTTCCTGTTTAACTGAAGTCTGTTGTTTTATTTTAGTCAGTATTAACTTCTTTTACTTAGTAGTAAATTATTTATTCTTTATCCACCTGACCTTGGTGAGCCCTAGTATCTTCCACGTGTTGCTACGACCTTCTATTGGGTATTTCCGTGTTTATGCTACCCATGGTCGTGCAAATACTATCGTGATATACCTCCTTGAAAGTACGCGATAGTATTGAACACGTTATTTTCGTTTTACAATTCTGCTTTACGTCACACCGACACAGATAGGTCTTATGACGACGATGGGATAGGAAAGGGCTAGGAATAGGAAGGAAGTGGCATGGCCTTGATTAATGTAAACATCCAGCACTTTCCTGGTGTGAAAATGGGAAACGAAGTAAAACCATCTTCAGTATTGCCAACAGTGAGTTTCGAACCCTAATCGCACGGCCAACCCGCTCTTGTGAAGTGTTAATTTTCATTCCAACATATTAAAGGGTACGGTTTCAGCACAGACTGCAATAAATTAAGACCACATCGACTGCACATGCCAAACTGCTTCCTACTCATACCGTCAGTAAATGATCCGTGTACTACGAACAAGGAGACCCCCTGTGGGTGGGGGCGGTAGAATAACACACACGGTATCCCCTGCCTGTCGTAAGAGGCGACTAAAAGGGGTCCTATGGGCTCTGAACTTTGGAGCGTGGGTTGGCGACCACGGGGCCCTTAGCTAAGTCCTGGAATTGTTTCCACTTACTTGTGCCAGGCTCCTCACTTTCATCTATCCTATCCGACCTCTCTTGGTCAACTGTTGTTCTTTTCCGACCCCGACGCTATTAGGTTTGCGAGGGCTAGGGAGTCTTTCATTTTCATGCCCTTCGTGGCCCTTGTCTTCCTTTGGCCGATACCTTCGTTTTTTGAAGTGTCGGACCCGTTCAAATTTTCCCTCTGATTAGTGTTATATAGAGGATGGTAGCCTAGTTGTACTTCCTTTTAATCCAATAATCACCACCACTATGAACAAGAAGGTTTAAAGATTACGACCTTTTCTAACTACTGAAGCTTATTTTAACCGAGAAATCATTCTACCAAAATGCTCACGACAAAAAATTAAAAACATATAATAAAAAAACAAAAATAACAGCAATATTCTGGTAGACATATTTTTGCCTACAATTACTGTACTGTGGAGAGTGATGTGATAAATCTGCTGTATGGATGATGTCAGTAAGGCACGCTGGTGTCACGCCAGTGAGCACGCAGCAAGGGCTCAGCTGATGCTTCTAAAGAGTATGTTGCTTCGTGTGTGATGGTACAACCTTGATGGAGAGAGTGTTATCTGCAAGTAGATCAGTTTAAACGCGACCGTAAAGGTGAGACTGCACAACGTTCGTTGGTCACCCAGTCACGTAGTCAATGGACTTTCCGGCTCCATGGCTAAATGGTTGGCGTGCTGGCATTTGGTCACAGGTTTCTCGCGTTCGTTTCTTATACACAAGTCTACTATTACATGGGCGAGATTTCAATTAATTAGTGTTTTACAGACTCGGGATCGTCCACCAAGACTCCGAGGTCCTAACGATCTCGAACCCCACACCATAAAGGATACAAATCCTGTGTATCTAGTGCGTTTAAAATGTGTCTTATAGCCCGTGTAATAATTGTGTTTGTTTCTTTGTTCCTCTAAAGTATTGGAGCTAGTATTGGGAGAAGATTGTCGATGGTTTTCTTTGTAGACATCATCCCATACATTTAAGTAGTAATTAAGAAAATACCCCTGTAAAATGGCCGTAAGTGAGGTTGCAGCCCGCTTTATTTCGTAGCTGCCCTTATGAGGATGAGTGCACCCTCCGCTCTTTTTTGCACTTTAATTTTACGAGGTGAATGAGTTCAGAATCACTCGGAGGTTATTCCACTTGTTACAGACGATATTTAGATTTTTATCGATGTGCGAAGAAGGATGCAAAAAGAAATATTGAAACAGAAACTACTTTGACTTGAATTCTCGAGCTGACAGTAAATATGCCTATCGATGGCTTTCTTTTAAAACTTCGTATGTCCCATTGCTTTTTCTACCCGTTCCTTAAGACTGGTCATGCATCCCAGCCATATATTTATATGCAGTCGATCAGAATAATTTTCCTGTGTTTATTTTTCTATGCTAATGTGTTTTCTTTGCTAGTGGCTTTACGTCGCACCGACACGGATAGGTCTTATGGGATGATGGGATAGGAAAGACCTAGGAGATGGAAGGAAGCAGCCGTGGTCTTAATTAAGGTGTGAAAATGGGAAACAGCGGGAAACTATCTTCAGGGGTGCCGACGGTGAGATTCGAACCCCCTATCTCCCGGATGCAAGCTCACAGCTGCGCGCCTCTAACCGCACGGCTAACTCTCCCGTTCTATGCTAATGTGTAAAAGGAAACTGGACCTTAACGTGCCGTATTGTAAGGTTGTTGTTTTCGTTGCGAATTTACACACTCATGCAGTATAATATAGGAATATAATGGGTAGGAAGAGCATGGGGGAATACGAGGTGTTAAAGGAAAGCCATCAATATCTTTCTGCCCTACTGACAATGACATCACCTTAGTTTCGAAGATACCGAGCTCGATAGCTGCAGTCGCTTAAGTGCGGCCAGTATCCAGTAATCGGGAGATCGTGGGTTCGAGCCCCACTGTCGGCAGCCCTGAAGATGGTTTTCCGTGGTTTCCCATTTTCACACCAGGCAAATGCCGGGGCTGTACCTTAATTAAGGCCACGGCCGCTTCCTTCCACTTCCTAGGCCTTTCCCATCCCATCGTCGCCATAAGACATATCTGTGTCGGTGCGACGTAAAAAAAACAAATAGCTAGTTTCGAAGATGTTAATTTACACCTCTTCACAACCTTTCAGTACAGCCTGTCATCAAGACCACATCTTCTGTATATGCCAGATTGCTGACTACATTTCCACCCAGCTGAATCCCTTTATACCTTTCAGTAAATGATCCACGTGTGTTATGAACAACGAGTGGGAAAGAACTCAATCTAACACTTCTCACTACATACTGTAAGAAACGACGTGATATCGACCTGGTATCACTTCGTTCTTCATCATTGAAAAGCACGAATGCTTTGTCTACAAAGGGTAAACTTATTTATTATTCTATAAGGGGCAGTCAAATGAAAAGCAAACATCTGCTATAACGTGACCATAGGATGGTTTTATTCAAAATTAATTACCAAAACCGCTAATACATTTATCCTACTGGGAGACGAGACGATCAATTCCAGTTTTGTAGAAAGAGGTAGGTCACTGACAGATTCACAACCGAACCGACTCTTGCCTTCCTCGTCCGAATGAAACTGATGTCAACGAATGTATGTCTTCCTCCGTGATTCGTTGTCCATCAATCCGCCCTATTACATCAGGAGTAATGGCTCTATGAGCCTGTCCTGGGCGCGCATCGTTTTGCAGTGACGTGTGCCCTTCCCGGAGTCTCCTATGGCACTCGTAACTGTGTTCGCCATACACAGCAGATATGCGACGGTGAGTTTCGAGTACTCCATCACCCTCAGCTACCAAAAAACGAACCACACTTCTGTGTTCTTCTTTGCTTGCCTCCGTTTCTACAGCTGGACGAACACACTAGACCAGTCCGCGCACCAACAAAGATATAAGCCAATAACTGCGTGCACCTGTAGTGTTGCCACTATACAGTTCTCCTAGCACAGCGATGACATTATCATTACGTAACAACAGTGTTGTCACCTTTCACGTGGAATGTAAGTTATGGTGGGTGTTCGGTTTTCATTTGATTGCCCCACGTACAACTAGGTCATCGAAGTCGGTGACTGAATAACCAACAAGGCAGGGGTTATCTATTTCGTAAGTGTTTAAATATAATTCTTAATCGTTCATTTGATAGTTACCGGTACAGATACGGCTGCCCAGGGAATCAAGGGCACGCTCACACTCACGAGCATGATGGCCGCGGTTTGCTGCCCATAATCAACCAAATCAAATAAATCAAGAAAATTAAGTAAACAATCAACTAAAGACATAATTACAACAGCATTGAAGGACATATCTTGGAATGTTGTGAAGAAAATATCCTGTACTGCAACAAACCACTTCACTGTGCACGCAGGCTTCTCGGAACCTTCGAAATTCTCTTGAAAGTTGTGGATTTTGCAGCCAATAAAACAAACCACAATAACAATAGTAATAATAATGAAAAACTGGTTTCGAGGCACAGGAAGTAATAATAATGATATTAATAATAATAATAATAATAATAATAACACGGCAATCCCATAGAAATACAGTCGAAACCGTTTATAGCGACGTCGCTTTTAACGACGTTCTGGATATAACGTTGAAATCTAACAGTCCCGTCTAAATCCTATATAAACACTGCATTTAAAAATCATTGTAACATGTCGTATAAAACGGCGTATTTTAAAGACATTTTTGGAGAAATGTATCGGCTATAACGTTCAATTATGATTTTAGTTTGTTGCGCGTTTGGCGAATGCTGAAAACAAGGTGAAGCTTATTTTCAAACTTTTGTTTTAAGTAAATTGATAGATTGGAAATCAGTATGTCTGTTAAATAGTCAACGAAATCTCCACTGTGAAGATCTGGCAAAAGAAAGGGAATGTGTTTAATGTTGAAGAAAAATCACACATAATATGGTGATTACAAACTGGGGAAGCAAGCGTCAGCGTCGCCAATAAATTGCGTATATCACAATGAACTACTCTTACAATTTAGGACAGAGTGAAAATGTCATTTATTAGCCAAGACCACGCAGGACATTATTGATCAATTTATATTGCTGCTACTTCTTTCCTCACTTATTTTTTTTATAGTTTGCTGACATATTATTACTGTACGTACTCTGTAAACATTAGAAGAAAAATTCTCCTCAATCTCACTCCACGAATACTGTATTGCAAATACAGCATATATTTCACATATATATTTTTTAAAATTTTAACTTTCTTCTGTTGGTTAACCATCTAAGTGTGCAGCCTTAAACTTACAGATCTGATATTTCGGCAAAAAAAAAAAAAAAAAAAATGTGCGACTATCGCCTATAACGACTTTTAATTGGCGGACTCTTCGAAGTATTTATAACTGAGTTTTACAGAACAGTGATAAATATTCCGAGTACCTGAACATTATAATTTACATGTGATCGAGCGGTATAATGATTGAATACCAGCTTAACATTTTCAATACAACATCGTCACATATAATTGTACTCAATATTTGTAAGTTATTGGAGCCTTCCTTGAAGGGTGTTATATATCTGGGGAAGAGCTGTAAGATTGGCGCATACAATGCATTCGAATAGCCAGTTACCCTTTTTATGAAGGAATATTTAACATGGCAAGCTTTCTGTATCCCATCTTATACTTCACATGAATGGTCGGTTCTGTTATCCAATTACCAAAAGTTGTAATAAGGGATTTAAACATGAAATTCTTAAAATTTACTAGTAATGTAGACAGTTCTGTATTATGTTTTAATTAATCCTGGTTTAGTGAAAGAGAAGATTTAATAGCCTTAACTACACCAATAAATACAATTCAGGTAGATCAATACATCAAAAGTAAATAGATAAAGTCACAATAAATAGTGACCAACGTCCAATCACGTTATGAAAGTTTGTGACCATTATAGGAATCACGGGAAGAGAGCCAGTCCTTAGGTGGTTAGGCCGTGCGTGTTTGCATAATTTCGCCCAGACGTGCCGTTTGGACTCATTAGTTGGATTGGTACGCCCCTCGAAGACCCTGCTTAGCAGTGGCAGACGAACTGCGTGGTCCCGCCGTGTTAGCAAGTAGGTATTGCTAACCTGCTAAAGGAGAAGTGAATTCCTCGTTCTCAAAAATATGTACTCCCCATGGAGATAAAATTCCAGTTGCTAACACGGCGGGACCACGTAGTTGGTCTGCCACTGCTAAGCAGAGTCTTGGAGGGGCGTGCCAATCCAACTGATCAGCGCAAATGGCATATCTGGGCGAAACTCTGCAAACGCATACGGCCTAACTACCCAAAAGATGGTTCTATTCGCGAGATTGTAAGATCTGCGACCGTGAATGCCATTTTTGGCATTATAGGAATAATTATCCTATGAAAGTTTTTAATCACGATCTTTCCTGAAATATAATACATAATGCTATTCAGATTACTCCAAGGAATTATCCGATCGTCGTCGCTCATCTCATTTGTTTCTTCAGATTACTTGTAATTATGTGATAATGTTGTGCGTCAGTTTCATGTACACTTCTTTATGTTATATTTAGTACATTATGTAAACCTCTATTTGTGCCAACTCACAGTTAGCATTAGAGTTATTATATGATACCCCACTTAACTCATACGGTAAGTAATGTTATTCGCGTCATATTCCTCTATATAATCGTTAGAAATATCTGTTCTACTAATTGTATCCATGTTACATTTTGAAGGGGGGTAGTGCATAATTAAGTCATTAAACGCTAATATAAACTGACTTAAACTGTTAATATTTGGTAATGGAATCACTCAAATAATTAGTCACCTAACTATTGGCAATTGAATTGGAAACTATCCCTGTAATTATCCGTGCTATTACGATAAATCTCTCACCGGGGCGTGGAATGAAATAACATGTTTGCATGTTATGCTTATTTACGGAGTACTGTGGACATTAAGATCTCGAACAGGCTGAATATTCTAGCATTCGTCACTATGTTAGTAGTAGTGATTTTATAACACAGTTCGCATAAATGAGTTTAAGTAGGCGCTTTCTATTTATCCATCTATATATAATAATAAAAAGGAAGTGTTTGAGTGTGTGTGTGTGTGTGTGTGTGTGTGTGTGTGTGTGTGTGTGTGTGTGTGTGTGTGTGTGTGTGTGTGTGTGTGTGTGTTCGATGCCCAGCCAAATCTGTAGCACGCAGAGATCAAAATTTATTAACATGGGTGAAGGGAAGGGGGTCCAAACGAAACTCGTAGCAAGACTTTTCACTTCACGATAATCGGGGAGTTATGAACGTAATACCAGCGAAGAACATGAGTTGGGATATGAAAATCCAACGTCCTGTCACCAGGATAAAATGTACAGATTCCCTGTCAGCAGGCAACATACAACCAAGTACAGACATAAATTACAACAGCACTAGAGGACATATCTTGGGATTTTGTAGAGGGAATATCCTGCCCTGCAACAAACCAATTCATTACGCACACAGGCTTCCCGGAACCTTCTACATTCCCTTGAAAGTTGTGGATTCTGAAGCCAATATCACAAATGAATAGTGGTAACAAAACGAGCCTTCCGAAGTAAGAAAAACTTATTGCTGAACAACCATCTCAGGTTGGTGACCAGAAAATCATTTCTCAAGACCTTTGTTTGGAGTGGGCTACTGTGTGAAAGCGAAACATGTTCATTAGGGAACAGGAAGAAACAAAACTTAACGCTGCAGAAATGTGGTTTTGGAGAAGAATTACAAAAAAATTTGGCTGGATAATAAAACAAACACATGATCTTGTTTTAACGATCGTAAAGGAGGATCGATAAAGTGGAGGAAAGCGAAGTTCCTTGGACACGTACTGATACATGACTGTTTTCTCCAATCCATCATTGAATGTAACGTATAGTCCGCACACTTTATGTTGGTGCATTTGTGTACGGGGGTGGGGAGTAAGGAGGGAGGTGTCCCGGTATCGATAGTGCTACCAACCGAAGGAAAATGAAATCTGAATTGAATCGAGAATAGGATCGATCGATACGAAGTTTCTAAACCGTTATCATCTTAAGACAACAACTATGTCACATACACATTATATAACATTATAAAACATTTCTCGATGCGAATCTTGTTCCTAGCATGAATTCTATACTTTGGCTTTGTTGTGTAAACAACAACAGTACTAGTACGTAAAGTGTACGCCAGATGTCGCACAACGATGCTTAAGCGATTCATAGTTTGTGTTTCAAAGGTTGCCAGTACGAATCTCGAAGATCGCCGAGGTCGACCGATTCAGCACTAGGGTGTAAATGCACCAACATAAAGTGTGCGGATAATACTGGGAATGAGAGCCAGGGGACGACCAAGGATGTCATACGTCAAGAATTCCGTCGGTGAACTACTGGTATGTGATTCATATAGCAACATGAAGAGGCTAGCTAGTACAAGATCGTCAGATGTGGCTACAGCGACTACTAGATGAATAATAACGGCGAGTGCCCTCAGAGAAGTCCATGGCATAGGAAGCCATTTTCGGTCCTGACATGGGGAGCCATATTCAATCTGTGATATCCGGAAGTGCTTGTCTGCGTGTATGTACGCCATACCCAGTCAAATCTGCGGCAAGCAGAGATCTGAAAGTTTTGACATAGGTGTATTCACAGATTATTCTTTATACAGATAAGACCTTCTTCCATTACTTATTTATATTAGGCCTATAGTTTTAATCGTTTTATTAATTAATTAAAATCATGTTCGGCTCCATGGCTAAATGGTTAGCGTGCTGACCTTTGATCACAGGGGTCCCGGGTTCGATTCCCGGCAGGGTCTGGAATTTTAACCATAATTGGTTAATTTCGCTGGCACGGGGGCTGGGTGTATGTGTCGTATTCATCATAATTTCATCCTCATCACGACGCGCAGGTCGCCTACGGCCATCAAATCAAAAGATCTAAATATGGCGAGCCGAAATTGTCCCTCGAAACTCCCGGCACTAAGAGCTATACGACATTTCATTTTATCAATTAATTAAATTAATACAGGGAGTCTTAGCCGCGGCCCTCTAAACCAAAGGCTAGTATGCTGACTGTTTAGGAAAGGATTGACTGATGAAAAATGTCAGGAGCAAAAACTGAATCACATGAAAATATACATAATATATAATTATTGTGCTGAAAATGTATAAAAATTAAAAGGCAACTGCTACATTATTAAAAGTATAACATTTTTCTTATAACCACCTATTCAATACATTACAATATACTCATTGGATTATAGTATAATCATGAAGTATCTTAAATAATGGGACATGTTTCGTTGTAAAGAAAACGAAACTAAGAAAGTTTGGAATAGAATAAAATATCTGTAATGAAAATAAAGGTAGAAACGAAGCAAATAGATGTGAAGGAGTGTGGATAAGATACTTTAAGGGACTACTAGGGGATAAGGATGAATGGAAAATTAATAAAAGGAGACTGGTATTGGGAAGTTTGGGGAACACCATGCCCGTACTAGACGATTTAGTAACCATGGATGAAGTATTAGAGACATTAAAAAAGAGAAGGGTGGTAAATCAGGTTCTAATAGCGGAATTAAATACGAATTTTGGAAAGAGCTAGGTAAGAACAGATAGACGCTGGAAATAATAACTAAAATATTTAACAGAATTTTTGATGGCAGGAACATCCCCAAATGTTGGCAAGAAGCAATAATATTCCCTATTTACAAAAGGAATGGAAACAGATTTGATACAAATAATTGGAGAGGAATTTCTTTGTTGGATACAATGAGTAAGATATATACCGGAATATTAGAAAAAAGAATATTAAAATGGGCATAGGATTACTCTGTATTCCCCGTATAGTTATCGGGATTCAGAAATGGAATGAGAACCACAGACATATATATATTTAATTATATTACAGCTAATATCTGCAAACAGCTTTTAATTCGGTCAGCAGACGGGCTGTCGCTGCGAGGGTGGCTGGAATAGGCATGTCGAATAAAATGATTATGGCTATAGAATATCTATATGCGGAAGTGTTATGCACAATTATAGTAAAGGAGATCTAGCGATAGGAGATATGCATTCAAATATTGGCCTAAAGCCGGAATGTAAATAATCACCAAAATTATTCATACTTCTTATGAACGATATTTTGGATTATGACGGGAAGGGGGATGGGACATGCCCATGCCTGAACAATAGAGAAATTTCTAGCCTGGTTTTCGTAGAAGACATACTTCTGCTGTCTTTAACTCCAGCCAGTATGCAAAACAGTATCAAGAAAGCTGAATATTGCAGGATTTGGAATTTGAAAATCAACATTAAAAAACAAAAGTAATGGCTTGTGAAAAAGGAAACAAACTGAAGAAAAACGGAAGGTGGCGGTTAGAAGGATCAGAACTTGAAGTGGCCAAGAAAATAAAACTTAGTTATTATAATAACTTCAAATGGACTGTGGAATTAATAAATATGACGAGCTAAAATTAAAAGGTTGGCCGCTCTATCTAGCACGGCGTGTTTGGGAAAGAAAACGCCATACACTGACTATACGCGATAGAAGAATGTTTTCAACACTCTTGTGATATCAACAGCGTTTTATGGGGCAGAAGTATGGGGTAATGAAGTAGATAATAAAGAACTAGACGTAATTAGTAAGAAATTCTGCAAGATAATAATGGGTTTACCAGAATGTACAGCGAACAGCGGAGTAAGAGTACTATGTAGAGATATAAGCATACAAGCAGATATAGCTGGAAAGGAAATCAAATATTGGCTGAGATTACGAAGGAGAAATGGGGGGAGGGGATATTTAATTTAGTGAAACATTTAACTGATGACTATTGGTTAAGGAAAGTTAGAAGAATGTTTGTTAGAATAGGAATGGGAGAATATTGGGATAGAGATATGCTGAAAGAAGACAAGAAATGGTGCAAGAATGTAACGATTAGAGCGAAAGATATTGAGAAGCAAATGATTATGGCAAAATTTAAGTGTAAAAGGCCTTTAGTCGAATTGTTTGAAATTAATAAAAAATAAAGGCTTATAAACAGGGAAGTAAGAAATATGGTGCGGTCAGAGAGAGAAAGATGACAATAGTCGTTGTTTATTTTGTGGGGAAATAATGGAAGAGTTGCATCTATTTAGAGTTTGTACGGAGACGGAGGAAATTAGACTAAGATATTTAGGAAATGAATATAAAGAAAAACTAGAAAGAGAGAAAGAATTCTATATAATTATTAAATAATTGAATAAGGAATGGATTGCACCCGGAAGAAGTGCAAAATTCTTTCGTATCCTGAAAAGTATGTTGCAGAAAGAAATAAGAAAAATAAAAGATTAACGAAAGTAAGGAAGGAGAAGAGATATAATTACTTGTATGCAAATATATCATTAAAAGTAGTCATAGATAGATTGTTGCACTGTTGTGCCGCTATTCCTTTTTGTCCCAAGTTAACTATTAAACTGCATGGGAATTAAATGTAGGCACTGAATCATTCTTTCAGTTACTCAATTCTTTCAGAAGGTATGTCGTAATAATTGTAGAGTAGTCCGACTCGTTGGCTGAACGGTCAGCGTACTGGCCTTCGGTTCAGAGGGACCCCGGTTCGATTCCCGACCGGGTCGGGGATTTTAACCTTAATTGGTTAATTCCAATGGCACAGGGGCTGAGTGTATGTGTTGGCTTCATCATCATTTCATCCTCATCACGACGCGCAGGTCACCTACAGGCGTCAAATAGAAAGACCTGCACCTGGCGAGCCGAACCCGTCCTGGGATATCCCGGCACTATAAGCCATACGGCATTTTGATTGTAGAATAAACACTATAAAGACTTATAAGGCAGTTAAACACTAACACAAGTTAGGGTGGATAAGATACATATATGTCCTAGACTATATAACGCCGTTAACGTCTAAGACAAAATAAATAATCTGTAAAGAAATAAGCAAAATAAAATATGGAAATAAATTTTAAATAGTTAACAAGTTTAATTGAAAATGTTTTATTTTTTAATATGCATGTATCAAAACATATTTTGGAATACAATAAATGAGTAGGCCTTCTCTTTTTCCTGTTTCGGCTGATCCAAGACTGGGGGGAGGGAAGTATTCTATTATGTTCTATTCTATACTGGTTATTATCAAATTGGAAAGATAAACTACATGGAATATCTTCATTACGCCTGTGAAAACCGCTATGTGATAATAATTTTCGAGACATACGGACCCGCAGCACATATGTTATGAAGAGCGAGAATTCCTTGTCGGTATTCCCAGAATATTGAACCTTAGATGACAGAACCTTACCGAACAAAGTTTTAAACAATGTATTTCACATAGGGGATTTCGCAGGCGTAACGACGATAAATGTACTTCTTAGTGAAAAGTATTTCCTGCGTAGAAGAAAAGTAATCGCATGCTCAGTGGAGGATCACTTTTTTCAAGACTTAGATGAATATCCCTAGATACATGGGTTTAGTAATCGTAAACTAGACTTTTGCCACGGGTATTAAGAAAAATTAATAACGTATGGTATGGTTTTTAGCTAAAAATAAACGAATAAGTTAGAATAGAAGTGTGAAAAAATGTGTATAGGCTGTAATTTTATTGAATATTATTCGATAAAACACATAGGAGATAGAGCCTACTCTATTGCCACGAGCTATTCCGCGCCGTTAGGTATACATAATACTGTCCTCAGTTCATAACAGCACAGTGAAAACACAATTGTTTGAGTCATCAGTCCATAGACTGGTTTAATGCAGCTCTCAATGCCGAACTATCCTGTGCTAAACTTTTCATTTCTACATAACTGATGCATCCTACATCCGCTATAATCTGCTTGTCATATTCATAACTTGGTCTACCCCTACCGTTCTTACACCCTACACTTCCCTCAAAACCAACTGCGCAAGTTCTGGGTGTCTTAAGATGTGTCCTATCATTCTATAACTTCTTATCGTCAAATTTAGCCACAACGATCTCCCCTCACCAATTCAATTCAGTATCACTTCACTCGTGATTCGATCTATTCATCTGACCTTCAGCATTCTTCTGTAACACTACATTTCAAAGGCTTCTATTCTATTTCCTTCTGAGCGACTTATTATCCATGTTTCACTTCCATACAATGTCACGCTCCAAACGAAAGTCTTCAAAAACGTTTTTCTAACTCCTATATCAATATTCGAAATGAGCATATTTCTTTTCTAAAGAAAGGCCTCCCTTGCTAGTGCTAGCCTGTATTTTATTTCCTCCTTACTTCTGCCATCGTTAGTTACTTTACTACCCAAGTAACAATATTCATCCACTTCCTTTAAGACTTGGTTTCCTAATTTAATGTTTCCTGCATCATCTGACTTCGTACGACAGCACTCCATTACTTTTGTTTTGGACTTGTACTCCTCACCCAAGACTCGGTCCATACCATTCAGCAACTTCTCCAGATCTCCTGTAGTCTCAGATGAAATAACAATACCATTGGCAAATCTCGGGGTTTTGATCTCCTCTCCTTGGACATTGATTCCCTTTCTAAATTTTTCTTTGATTTACTTTACTGCCTATTGTACCTAAACGTTGAAAAGGAGGAGGACAAACTGCAGCCTTGCCTCACCCCTTTCTGGATTGTTGCTTTTTTTCCATAGCCCTCGATACTTATCACTGCAGACTGATTTTTATATAGATTGTAGATAATTCTTCTTGCTCTGTACCTGAACCAGATCACCTACAGAATATCAAATAGCTTGGTCCAATCAAAATTATCAAGTGCCTTTTCTAGATCTATGAACGCCATGTATGTAGGCTCTCACTTCTTAATTAAATCCTCTAAGATCAGAGAAAAGTAACGATTGCTTCACATATTCCTATATTTCTTCTGAGGCCAAATTGATCTTCTCCCAACTCAGTTTCAACTTGTCTTCTGTAAATAAAACGTGTTAGAATTTTGCAGGCGTACGATACTAAACTAATGGTGCGGTAGTTTTCGCACTTGTCAACACAGGCTTTCTTGGGAATAGGTATAACAACATTCTGCCGAAAATCGGATGGCACTTTTCCTGTCTCATACATCTTGCACACCAAATGGAATAACCTCGTCATGGTGGTTTCTTCTAAATCAGTCAGTAATTCAGACGGAATGCCATCAATTCCAGGTGCTTTGGTCCTATTTAGGTCTCTCAAAGTTCTGTCGAATTCTGACCTCAATATTGGGTCACACATTTCATCAGCATCAACAGCCCCTTCTTGTTCCAGAACCATATCATCTATGTCCTTACCTTGATACAACTGTTGGATATTTTCCCGCCATCTTTCTGCCTTGCCTTCTTTTCCTGGAAGTGGTTTCCCTTCTGAACTCTTAATATTCATACACCTAGTTTTCCTTTCTCCAAAGATTTCTTTGATTTTCCTGTATGTAGCATATGCTTTCCCTAGGAACATATAACTTTCAACATCCTTGCACTTCTCCTTTAGCCATTCTTCCTTAGCTGCCCTGCACACTTTCTATCCAATTCATTCTTTAATCACATACATTCTTTTCTGCCCTCTTTAATCTTTAATTGTTGTATTTTCGTCCTTCAACGATCAGTTCTGGTATATCTTGAGTTATCCATTGATTCTTATTTGATCTTTCCTTTCTTAATAACGTCTCTTCAGCAGCCCTACTTAGCTCATTCTTCATGACTGTCCATTCTTCTTCTACTGTGTTTCCTTCAGCCTTTCCATTAAGTCCTTGTGCATCATGTTCCTTGAAACAATTCTTCACACTCTTTTCTTTCAACTTCTAGATCCTATATCACTGGATTCCTTCCCTTCTTCAATTTCTTCAACTTCAGATGGTATTTCTTGAAAAACAAGTTATGATCAGAGTACACGTCTGCTCCTGGGGAAGTTTTGGAATCCAACACTTGGTTTCCGAATCTCTGCCTGATCATAATGAAGTCTATTTGATACCTTCCAGTGTTTCCAGGTCTCTCCATGTGTACAGTCGTCGTTTGTGATGTTTGAACCAAGTATTAGCAAGGACAAAATTGTGATTGGTGCAGAATTCAACCAGCCGACTTCCTCTTTCGTTCCTCTGTCACAATCCGAATTCTCCTACTGTATTACCTTCTATCCCTTTTCCTAACACTGCATTCCAGTCTCCCATCACAATTATATTCTCGCCACCTTTTATATACTGAATTACATCTTATATATCTTCGTATATTCTTTCGATTTACTCACCATCCGCTGAACTGGTAGGCATATAGACCTTCACTATTGTAGAGTTCATTGGTTTGGTGACTATCTTGACTACAAACATTCTTTCACTATGCTGGTCGTAGTAGCTTATCCACTGCTTTTTGTCTTATTCATTATTAAACCTACTCCTGCATTTCCCCTGTTTGAATTTGTGTTGATAATTCTGTAGTCGCCTGACCAAAAATCCTGCTTTTTCTGCCAACGTACTTCACTAATGCCGACTACATCTAACTTTAGTCTATCCATCATCCTTTTCAGATTCCTTAACCTACTAAAACGATTCAAACGTCTAACATTCGACGCTTCGACTCGCAAAATGTTAGTATCCATCTTCCTGATGATCACCCCCTCTCGTGTAGTCTCCACTCGGTGATCCGAAAGAGGGACTATATTTTCTTTTTGCTAGTTGCTTTACGTCGCACCAACATAGATACTGTTATGGCGACGATGAGACAGGAAAGGGCTAGGAGTGGGAAGGAAGCGACCGTGGCCTTAATTAAGGTACAGCCCCAGCATTTTCCTGGTGTGAAAATGGGAAACCACGGAAAACTATTTTAATGGCTGCCGACAGTGGGGTTCTAACCTACTATCTCCCGAACACCGGATGCTGGACGCACTTAAGCGACTGCAGCTATCGAGCTCGGTAGGGGACTATTTTACCTCCGGAATATTTTACTCGGGAGGATGCCATCATCAGTACATCATTCATCTAGAGAAAGAGCTGCATGTCCTCGGGAGTTAGTTACGGCTGTATTTTCCCGTTGCTTTCGGCCGTGCATCAGTATCAACACAGATAAGCCATGTTGAGTATTATTACAAGGCCATATCAATCAATCATTTAGACTGCCTCCCTTGTAACTTCCGAAAGGCTGCTACGCCCACATTCGATGAACCATTCGTTAGCCTGGTCTCTCCACAGATACCCATTCGATATGGTTGCACCTGTGGCTCGGCTGTCTGCTTCATTGGGACGCGCGATCCTCTCCACCGCAGCAAGGTCATATGGTTCGCAGGGGAGAAATATATTATACACAGTAGAAATTTTCTGTTAGATTTGGCCACCGTCCTATTACCATAAAATAACAGATTGTATTTTAATATCATCTTATTACGAAGAACAAATTTGATTTCGAGATCAAGAAAACATTGTGTTTTGTTTTTTGTGTTGAAAGTACCAAGTAACTTCCAACTCGCATGAATAATACCAGCTGGTAACTGGATATCTTGGACACTGAAGAGAGGTTAGAACTTATATTTAGTTGCATAAAAATCATCAGTCTCTGAATAGGATGTTGATTCAAGAACTAGAAATGATACAGAGGAAAGCAGCATGATTTGCTCTGAGGGATTTCAGACAAAGGAGTAGTGTTACGAAAAATATAACAACCTGTGGTCTGTGAAGACCTGAGAGTAAACAAACGGAAAGCTTGGCTATACGGTATGTTTTGGGCTCTCAGTGGAGAGATGGCGTAGTTCGGCGTTAGTAGGACAAAAGGTTTTAAAAGTAGGAAAGATCATACATGAAGATAAATTTGGAATTCAAGGGGCAAATATTAGTTCATGCGATGGGGAGTTAGTGATTGGTGCAATTTATCATGGGAGATGTTTGTATTAGTGACCGGTATAATTTAGCAAGGGAGGTGTTCAATAAATTTCCAACTCGTTTGAAATCATTTAAGGAAGGTCTACGTAAATAATTGTCAGGAATCTGCAATATGGGCCACAGCCCTCAAATGCAGTTCAGTGATAAATGAAATGAAAGTTGATTCATAGGAGAAAGGAGTTAAATTTTAAAAAGTGATCATCGCAAAATCTCACGAAATATACAGAGCGTAATTTTAACTTGTACTATAAGCAGCGAATGAAGAAAAAGTCACTGTACTGTTCACACGTCCTCGTCATCTAAATCAGTGGCTAACTTTTCCGTGTTGTGAGTCATTCAGAACCATTTTGTTAGCATTAAACACCTCTTCTTCTCTCATAGATCATCTTCCTACTCAGAGGTTGGTGTTCTTTGCAAGACACAATGGTATATTCTCCATTGTTCCCCTGTCGACAGGGGTTTCTATTTACATTTGATATTGCATTTGAATACTAAATGTTGTGTGGTGCTTCTAGTGTTACCTAAAACAATATAATATGTTCTTGACCTCAAACGGAGATGGGCAGCTAACGTGCTCGGGTACTTACCCGCAGTGACGTCATTGCATTCTTGCCGTCTGCGGTCGGCATTTGTTCCAGTATCCAATACTCGGCCTGCACAGAAATGATACATAGTGTGTTAGTTGACTTTTTCTGAACAGTATTTTCATTCATTGTTACCAGTAAAATATTCAGCGTATACTAAAGTAACATGAATTTCTCATGAGAGCTGTGATTTAAATTTATATATGGTGGCTGGTGGCTTTCATTTTATTCCACAGATGTTTTCGGTAAACTTATTCAAATATACTAGGTACTTTATATTGTCCTCTGACAAAGAGAACGACTTTCTTTCGATTAAGGGGAAACCTTAATTAAGAGCCCAGAAAGGGTCCTAAAACCTAACATGAGAGTTTGGTGCTAAAAGATTTTCCAAACCTTATGGCAGGTGAGGGTGCTTATCTCGGTGGTGGGCCGATGACTTTCGATGTTGGGTCCCTTTAAAAAACAACCATCATCATCATATCTCGGTGGCTTAGCTGCTTGTTTCCTATCCGTAAGGCTGAAAGTTCGAATCACGATCTACCATGGGTTGAGATTTTCATCTCCAAAATCATGTGTTGTCAGGAAGGACAGGGGGGGGGGGCTTATATCTCTGCTAAAACCAGAACCAGCGGGGGTGACTCCGGCGACCACAGAAATTGCTGTGAATTGCTGAAAAGAATTCTCCGTGAGCCCACGATGATGTAGGATGAAGTAGTATAAGGAGAAGAGGAAGCATATTTTCTAAACCTTGCAACACACCGTGTTTGTTTCATATACGGCCCCTCTAGATCGTATTGTTAAACTAGTCACAGACTAATAAAAGATGGTAATTCTCTCGAAAGCAACGGCAGATGTCTCATGAAGGCGCTTTTTGGTGGCGTCTACTTCCTCACGCTGCTTTCATGAGTTTCAAACTTGATAGTAGGATCGTAGGTGTATCCATAATGAATACAGCTACAGAAGTAAGAGAATTGAAGTAAATCAAATTTTAATTCATAACTAACGACAAGAATATTATAACTGAATATTATTATTTTTCTAATACAGTTGTTTCGACGTTCGCTTTCAATGTCCATGGCACCCGCTGTGTCGTTACGTGACTTTCTTAAAGGATTCTTCCGAGTTTGAATACAACTACAGTCAATAAGTTCGTGGACCCTCGCCTGCAGTGTAGGCAACGCGACGTGCACTCATGTACTACAGTCGATATCTACTTGGACTAGCTCGTATAGTGTAGGCAACACTGTGTACACCTATGTACGTACTTCTGTCACTATGTTCATGAACTGGCGCTATCAGTTCAAGGATCACGTAGTCTTTTGAACATCTTTTCGCGTCCTTTTCCCGTCGTGGTGATCCGAGCGATTTCGATTTGATACTCTCGAAAAGTTTCGCTAGCGGATTTGCCTAATTTCTGGCAGACCTTGAAATTTTCCCGTTGTTCAAACAACGCCATTCTCAAGTTCCACCGCTGACATTCAACTACCCTTCATAATAGAGACCGTAGTTCTGCTTATACTGTAAGCACGCCTCTGTCTCTTGCTGGGATTAGCGAAGAACTGTCACGGCAACATCCTGTGGTGCAAACTCTCCGCTGTAGTGCACCACCGCGACACTAGACGGCCAGTCCACGAAATTAATGACTCTACTACATATATCATATCCAACATTGGGACAGGCATTTGAAACCTTAGGAGTGCCAGGGAGATAGTTACGGAAGTTAAACCTACAGTAAACTTAGATTTTCAGTGCTGAGACGTTGGCTGATAATCGTAATAGTTTGTAAACTACTGGGTGAAAGAATCGGAATCACTGACCTACATTTGCTGCCGCAGTGACATTTCTTGCTGCCTACTGCCGTTCTCATGGAACATTACGCTTCATTTTCTGCCGGAGAGGGGGAATGATTAATCCTCTCCTGATCGGCGGATTATCTGCAAGTAAGTTCAACAGTGATTTATCATGAGCAGTGCGGGCGGAGCACGAAGAGGAACTGGAGAGAGTGGGGTCTAAAAACCTAAGCTACCTCGTGTACCAGAGCATAGTATATCGCTGAATAATTCAGAACTCGTTACGTTACGTGAACTTAGAGTTTCGTCGTTCGTTATTCATTCCATCGCAAGCAGAGTATTAGGCCACATTATATGCATGTTCTAATATATTTTAATGATTAAAAAAATACTAGTGCAGTTTATACGTATATCAGACTTTACTGATTAAAATAATTCATGTTTAAACTCTAAAATACAAATTAGTGTTATTTTACAGTTTCGAAGCTACTAGAATACAAATTATTGTCCAAAACTATGAACTAGAGAATTTACAATGCAAATATTATCTAAATTATTCTCTGTGGCGATGTAAACCAATTCCTTAGTAAAAGAAAAAGCATTCGATTCCCAATTTCCTTCAATAATTTATTAAATCGAAATAGTTCAGGACCAATCAAACGAAACAATGTCAACCATTGTTTTGTCGAATATATTTTATCAGAAATAGTTTTGTGCTGAGAACGCTCCGCGAAAACTATGCATGAATAACCCAGTGGTACGAATTTTTTGCGAACACATTTAATGACGTTACTCTCCAAGAACACAGGTAGTTGAAAAATAATATTTATATAACTAGAGGTAGAAGACATCAAAACTATGTTTTTATTGAACAAGTATATCAGAGTAGCTTAATTAATATTACTCGTATCTTTTATATAAATACATATTTGCGAAATGTCAATTGACATATAAGAGAGAACCTTATACTCCCAAGTTTCGTGGCACAATTGAAATTCTCACACCTCTCCAATGAGGCTAAATAATTCAAACACCGGGCGAGTTGGCCGTGCGCGTAGAGGCGCGCGGCTGTGAGCTTGCATCCGGGAGATAGTAGGTTCGAACCCCACTATCGGCAGCTCTGAAAATGGTTTTCCGTGGTTTCCCATTTTCACACCAGGCAAATGCTGGGGCTGTACCTTAATTAAGGCCACGACCGCTTCCTTCCAACTCCTAGGCCTTTCCTATCCCATCGTCGCCATAAGACCTATCTGTGTCGATGCGACGTAAAGCCCCTAGCAAAAAAAAAAATGAAACAATAAATTCAGGCATTTGCTGGTCCAGAGAGAAATTCTCGTTTTCCAAACCGGTGACTTGGATCTTGGGTTTTAAAGTTACCCAAAGTGCAAATAAATATTTACTACCAAATTATGAGAACGTTTTGAAGAAAATTTTTAAATATAATGGCTCATCGAAAGATAATACCCATACTTTAAAACAACGCTGCTTCAGGTGCTATAAATATACTAAAGCGATTACGACTTTATTCTGAAGATGAAAGATGGGAGATATTTGCATACCTTTATATATTTTATATACAGAGTATATATGCCTGAGTAGTGGTACGGCAAACATAGAATTGATAACGATAATACTCCTTGCCTCAAAAGTAATTACTAAAGATGCTGTTACTTTAGGTGTCCTCTTCCTCTTGATCGATTACCGCAGACTGATGTGTTTCGTGAAGAATAGTCGGAGCAATAATATCATCCAGAAACCACCCTTTTGGAGAAATACTGACTTTCAGGACACATGTTATGAAGAGCGATAACTCCTTGATGATATTCGTATAATACTGAAACTTACATGACAGATCTTTACCGACCAAAGTTCTAAGATGAAATATTTCACATAGTGCTTTTTTGCAGGCGCAACAACGATACATACCACGCGAGAATCTTTCTTGAAATCAACAATGAAAAAAAATCTATTGGAGCCATGTTCATCCAGCGTGAGAACCTCTTGGAAATAATCATAACCCTCATTCATAAAGAATCTGGTAAGTTGACTTTTAAACTTTACTATGCCTCTGATTATTGATCAAAGAACTGAAAGGACAGTTCGCGAGCACATGGCTCGGAGTTTTCTTCTTCCATGTACTATATTTTTTAAAAATGTTTTACAATTGGCTTTAACTCGCACAAACACAGATAGGTCTAATGGCGACGATGGTATAGTAAAGGACTAGGAATTGGAAGGAAGCGGCCGTGGCTTTAATTAAGGCCATCAGGGAGACGGAGCTAATTTCTTAACAATTTTTAATTCAAACCGTGTAGTATTGGTGAAAGAGGGAAAGGCTTATTGTTATTCAAGGTCCTTCCTGAGTACTTATCTAGTGGCGTTTCAAAAATTACGCAATGTAAAAGCCACATGTAGTAAATTTAGATTCGTCTGGTGTCAAAATGGGAAACTACTCAAGACCTATTCATGGCTGTCGACAGTACGGTTCGAACCCACTCTCTCCCGAATGCAAGCTCACAGCTGTCTGCCCATAACCGCACAGCCAACTCGCTTGGTCTTTGCACAGTTATGACAAAGGAATGATTAATATTTTTCATCATCATTACGAGGAACTCCTCTTAGATTGGCGTTTTTCTCGTTTAGTTTTAATGAGAGCTGTTATTTCTGATGAAATCAAGATAATCTTCCTAGTTATAAAGTTATTAGTTTCTGTAAATGACTTGAAATGAGAAAAGCCTATACCTTGCCATGGCAATAACGTCCAGCTTTCAGATGAATGTAGACATAATAATCTCCGTATCTGTCTGGAGGTCTAGGAAGCTATGGCCGTGATACCTAATGATTTAATTCGAATCAGGCATTCCCTGATTTCACTCTGATAACAAATGGATAATATGAGAATCTTTACATTTGGATAATTCATTTTTAATTGAGAGATGCTGGAAGGGTTTCTTCATAATTGATCAACCCAAAGCGACCAAATTTTCTAAATCCATACTGGTTAAATTTAAGACATGAAGAAGTGTTCTTATCTTTATCAGGTAAAATAAATAATCTATCTATCTATCTATCTATCTATCTATCTATCTATCTATCTATCTATCTATCTATCAGTTTGATTCTATGTTTCGTATGATGTCTCCTTGGCTTTCCAACATTTATTTTTCATATTTAGATGGTTGCACTACAGAGTGATCAGGCAGACGAAGCAAATTTCTTAACAATGTTTAAATCAAACCGTGTAGTATTGATGAGAGAGGGGCAGGCTTAGTGCTATTCAAGGTCCTTCCCGAGTAGTTATCAAGTGGCGTTTCAAAAATTACGCAATGTTACAGCCACATGTAGTAAATTTAGATTCGTTTGAATGAAATGTTGTATTTTAAACTAAGCCATGCGATTTAAATAGCATTCTTTTACATTACCACTGTTTCATTAACTATGCGTAAAAGTTTGTAAATTATTGGTGCAATCGATCCTCATGCAGGGAACATTTAAATGCTATGAGAATAATACAGCAGTGTAGGTTACTCTGTAACTAATAAATATTGTATTTTGTACTCTGACCGAGTTTATATAATATGCATTGTGTTAGCAGAGGCCAATGTGTATAATTAATGCTGTTTTGATCACGGATACGCTAAACATTTCAGATAAAACTCAATTTCAATTCAGCTTATGATTTGGTAATCTTGTGTGTGCTGTGGGTTGATACAGCAACTGTATATTGCATGATTTGTAATGAAAGTGTTAGATAATGTTAGTAACGATTTGATATGGTAAATATGACCAGATAACTGAACTATAAGCATATACGTAGTGCAGTTCTTTTATACGGATTGCCGTTTAGAATAGTGTTGCGCAATTATACCAGTAACACTGTCATAACAACTTGCTTGTAATATTTAAACTAAGCAAAATTTCGAATTCCACTCATCAAGGTGATTTCTGAAAGTCAATCCGTAACTATACTTAACACGTATTTTTGAGTAACCTAAATAGTTTTATGTAATTTATAACCTTGGCTGACCTGATAATAATTTCATCAATATTTTACTTTTAACTTCCGCATGATTGTATTACCTCCCACTTTTCCGAGCGTGCATTAGTTTATCGATGAAAACTAAATTTTAGAAAAGTCGTCTTCTCATGTTCTAGATAACAATGAAACAAGTGGTCTGTAATACAATAATCATCAATGTATTCGAACTAAGTAGATCATTTCGAGAAATAAAATTCTCCACTGGAATGAGAAGTGAGAAATTAATGAAGAACTGTAAGAGTGGGTTATCATAAAACAATGAATGTGGAAGATAATGGCATCCAGAATAAATTATTCTGAATTACTATACATGCTGTTTGTACTGGAAATCAAACACTGGTAATGATAATTACAGACGTACATTATGTTGGACATATTAATTTTTGGTATGGGTATTTGTGGACATGCTCAGTATTGGAACTGGATAAAAAGGATTTTACAACCTTAAATAAAAATTGATTATAGTTGATTATAATTTTAAATTTACTATTATAATTATTTTTGAGTCACAACAATGATAAATTACAGAAGACTTTTCAGAAGACCAAAGGTCTTCCATTTTTGCTATTTGTTTTACGTCGCACCGGCATAGATAGGTCTTATGGCGACGATGGGACAGGAAAGGTCTAAGAATGGGAAGGAAGCGGCTGTGGCCTTAATGAAGGTGCAGCCCCAGGATTTGCCTGGTGTGAAAATGGGAAAGCACAAAACCATCTTTAGGGCTGCCGACAGTGGGGTTCGAACCCACTATTTCCCGTATGCGAGCTCACAGCTGCGCGCTCCTAATAGCACGGCAAACTCGCCCGGTAAGTAACCTTCTACATGACCGACTGATGTATCTTCAAGATCGGAATATATGCCAGTATAATAATAATAATAATAATAATAATAATAATAATAATAATAATAATAATAATAATAATAATAATAATAATAATAATAATAATAATAATAATAATACTCTGGTAAATACACATCCCCCAATTAACAATGATCCTGCCAAGAACAAAGTCGGGAAGTTGTGGTCACAACGTGATCGGACACTCATTAAGATCCCTCAACACCACGTCAAGATCGACCTCGGTAACTTCAATGGTCGAATCGGCAGAGAACGGAAATACAGACATGTCATTGGACATTTTTCGGCACATTAAGAAAAAGAAATGCCAATGGACATCGCTTGATCAATGTATGTGGGATGGGCAATCTCAAACTAATGTCCACGCATTTCAGGAAACCACCGCGGAAAAATGACCACATGGAAATCACCAAACAACCACAGAGGGGAATATCAAATCGATCATGTGGCAATAACCATGAAATTCTCTCCAGAAATTATGAATGTGAGGGTGCGCAAGGGTTACGTAGAGTCCGACCACCATCTCTCACAGATCAAAGTCCGTTTCATACCAAATCGAAAGAAATGTTGAAATTCTAAATTCCTACGCATTGTTCTGGAATACTTAAAAGAACATGCTCAGGAATTCGAACAATCACAGGAGACCAACACACAAACATGGGAAGAACGTTGTGAGACCACCCAACAATCATCGAAGAAACTCGGACAACCACCACGGAAATGGAAGCACAGATGGTGGACTTCATACTGAGACAGAGCCCTGGAATCCCGTATCCAAGCCAGGGAGACTTGGCATAGCCACCAAACACTGCATATTTGGAGGAACGTTTTAGAAACACAGAAGAAAACATCAAAAAACGCTCATATCATCACAGAAGATTGAAGGACATCGATAGTGACTTAAAAAATGAACAATACGCGAAATTTTTGCAAGATATTCAGGAAAGAACTAACGAAATTCTAGACAGCCAGTCTTTGCTTCCGTCGGCCTGTTGGAACACTTGAGACGAATACAAAGGCCAACTGTGAAATCCTGAAGCAGTTCTTCGAGAAGCTACCCAACAGTGAAGCACTTACAGAAGACTGCAATTTCATGCAACTACTCCAAATCAATTTGAAAGTTAGAAACTTCATTTTGTTCAGTATTGAACTGGGATTACAGTAAAATGAAAATGTTAAAAGTCCACCTTTTCAATACCATGAATGTTTATTGATGTGAATATATATCACATAACGTCTAGAGAAGGTTGGTACTAGTTTCGACGCTCATTGCGCATCATCATCAACCAACAAATCAATTGAGTGAGCAAAATGCAACTTATCGAGTAGCAATATATAACACATGATAGCACCTACAAGACAAATGTTAAACTATGACTAGTTGAAATATAAAACATATGACAGCAAATACAAGGATTAATGTTGAAAGCTAAATTGTCAAAAGTTAAAACAATGAAATCAAAACAGAGAAGGTAACAATAGTTAGGGTATGATACACGAGAAAGTAGTCCAGCTTGAGTTTTAAATAAATGTCATATGGTTTAGATGGCTATACGCACCATACCCTCATCACTTTAATGTTAGATTTAAAATTTGTCATAGTTGAGCATTTAAATGTTGTATATAGATACGCCTTATGTTCTACAACTAACTATTGTTACCTTCTCTGTTTTGATTTCATTGTTTTAACTTTTGACAATTTATCTTTCAACATTAATCCTTGTATTTGCTGTCATGTGTTTTATATTTCAACTAGTCATAGTTTAACATTTGTCTTGTAGGTGCTATCATGTGTTATATATTGCTACTCGATAAGTTGCATTTTGCTCAATTGATTTGTTGGCTGATGATGATGCGCAATGAGCGTCAAAACTAGTACCAACCTTCTCTAGACGTTATGTGATATATATTCACATCAATAAAAATTCATGGTATTGAAAAGGTGGACCTTTAATATTTTCATTTTACTGTACTCCAAATCAAGACACGGTACCACCTACACACGAAGAGATACGAAACATCATATTACATATCTAAAACAACAAAGCACCAGGGTAAGATTGCGTAATCGCCGAAATGATCAAGATTGGAGGGTGACTCGTGGTTGATAAACTACAAGCCATCATTGCAAATATGTGGAAAACGACGATATATCCCTTTTTCCTGGCCAACAAACTTTGCCTGATCTATCTCGTCTCAAACCGGACCGTTTCGATTAACATGTAGGCTGTAGAGTGATACTGGCTGACTGCAATGATATTAAATCTCCTGTTTGTGCCAGTTTCTGAAACGCAATACACTTCCTCAAACACTTGCCATTCCTTCCAACGCAGGAGGGAGGACAATACGGTTCGCATTCTGTGATGTCGTGACCAGTTCACATTTGACTCAGAAGCCTAATAAACGAGCAATAGCTTCTATCTCGCTATAGCCTTCGTGGTGACAGCGGTTTGTATTAATGCAGAACTGCTCGGACAGCTACGACATTGCAGGACATATTTAGGGTGTTTGGCCATTCCTGTTACTCACAGAGCTATTGAGTTTAGGAAGGTCGGTAACGATCTCAACTCTTTTATGTCTTTGACTGTAGGGTGTCCAGGTCTCAAACACTTCCCTCCTCAAGGTATTTCAGTTCGAACTGTTTTTTGTACGGGGAAATGTAGTGACTAATAGAACAATGATTTTAGCAGCTTTATGATCTTTCAGAACTCTTCCAGTATCGTTCTCAATGTGATATTATTTCGGTATAAATAAATATATATCACACGAGATAGTTCACTTCCTTGAATAAAACTACTTTATTGCCACTACGTCTATTCCTTAACAGCACACAGTTATACACAGGTATACACAACACTGCACTGTTAAGGGAAACACAGTGAAGCAATTTACTATCGATTCTGTCAAGTACAGATATCAACAAGTTCTCACACTGGTTGTTCACTTTGCCATCACAAGGCAAGACTAACTACCCTCTCACTCAAGTCGATTTTGACAAATACAGATATCAACTCACTCTAACCCACACTCTACATTCTCTTACTGCTCTGTCCGTCTCTGTCGCCGTCTCGCTGACTGACCCACCACGGTGTTCAACTGACTGACTCTCTGCCTGTCAGCTCGATATATTGTACCCGGATGAGATAGATTTTTATAAGATGAATACAAATATATAGGAATATTAAATTGAATACAGTGTCAGTTTTGTGTGGACGGAAGGATTTCAACATAGCCAGACATATCGCGACAGTCCGTCGCCACAGTTAAGCTTGTCATTATGGGTAGAATGTTTCTTGGTCAGAAGCTAAGAGGATTAAATCTAGAGTTCACAACAACAGAAGTAATGACTACACGGAAGTGAAAAAATATTTATTTCTGAACAAGGGCGAGCCAGGTGTCTCACTGATACCGAGAATATGACGTACCAGTATTTTCCAACGCCTCGAGGCATTTTGTGTTGTCAAGTTGCAAGGAAGAGATTTTGAACAAACCGATACGGTGTTGACCAATGGGAAAATTTATCATAGGCCCGCAGATAAACCAACATAAGAGAAACTCAGAGTGAACTCCAGTTAGCTTCTCCGATAACAATAATTAAATTATTCCAACCACATAATTGAATAGAGGGGATTTTTTTGATATCATTCCCATGTTGATTAATAGTAATTATAATAAATTAAAGTAATGCATTCTTGGAAATGATGCACGCTATCTCGCCATTGGTCAAGATGAGCACGCCATTAGGGACGCCGACTTCGCGCGCGAAAAGTAGGAGGACAGGAATTAAGTGATATTTCCATGATCACCGAACGATATAAGTTTAGAATACAACACATGAGTGTGTATCGCAAGTTTATTAAGTGGGATAAATCAAGAGATCCAAATCCACCTGCATATGCCGATTTAGGATAACCAACCCCCCTCCCCATGAGATGACCGCGGATGACCTCGGCGGGAAACCATATCGTCCATAAATAACCAGTAGTGGGACCTCACATCACCCAGTCGTTACCAGTCACCAGTTGCGACCAGTCGAGCTTCACATCAACCAGTCGTTTGAAATAATTTGTTATGCTGACACGGCGAATCCGTAATTCAGTACCAGAAAACTCATTATAGATTCTGTTAGAGTGAAAGTACGTTAGTAGTCATGAAGGTGAAGACGAACAGTGATAATTATTCAGTATATCGAGTGTAAATTATCAGTATCACTGTATGTGAAATTAATACATTTCTCAAAATTTCATGTGTTGGAATTTAAAGGATCGAAAGGAACGCCGATAATACTTTTTGAAGGCAGTGTTCAGAGCCTGAAATAAAAATTTCATGATAGACGGTGTAACTATTATTGTAGAAGGGAACTGTAGGAGCGAGGCGATCGCAGTACGGCATCGTATACTTCAGGAAGTGAGGATTGAAGAACGCGATACGCGCCGGTTCGAATGAAACGACACTTCGTCGTAATGTGTCACTAATAATTGTGCAAATGTAATGGGTCTAGAGGCACCTATAAGTGTTTTCCTTCTTGTATAAATTAATGTAAATTGTGTAAGGAAGGTATTAATCATGGGTAGTCACCCAGAAATATTTTATTGTGTTAAATTTATAAAGTGCGATATGATGGACGGGTAAATTACCATGGGGCCAGGAGGCTTATCATCCGCTACGAGACAATGGAATTCTACATAGGAATGAGTACCCAAATTTAATATTTGGGGATGTTATCGCGACTAAACGGGGTTCAATGTAAATTAATTATTGTTACTTAACATGGTCCGCCTCCCGAATCCATGATTTTAATTTTTTGTTAGACGGATGAACTAATTTATATTAACGTAATAATGGGTTAGATTAATTAATTTGAGTATTTGCTTGTTGTATATAATGTAAATATGGGATATATTTCTTTCAATTAATGCATGCTGTTTGTAATACTTTGATTTAAGTTCATTGCAAGTGTTAAATTCCTTTTTGTGCTAACCCATTTATTTGATTTCAATCACTGCGGTGATTATTTGTGTTTTAGTTAGGAATATTTTCTACCAGACAACCAGATTATGAAAGCGCCAGAGTATGTAAAATTTGTGTTGCGTACGGAAGGTCATTAAAATAATAGAAATTATAATAATGTTCTATTTGCTTTGGGCGTTCGTAAGTTCTATATAATAATAATAATGCTCGGTGTGTTTGCGAGAAAGAAATAATAATAATAACGTTTGTGAGTTGGCAAAGGAAAGTAAATTAATAATAATAATAATAATAATAATAATAATAATAATAATAATAATAATAATAATAATAATAATAATAATAATAATAATAATAATAATAATAATAATATTTTGTGCGTTTGCAAGTTAAAGTACACTGACTGACAGAGAAAATGCAACACCAAGAAGGAGTGGTTCGAAAGGGATGAAAGTTGGGGAAAAAACAGAGACGGCACGGACGAATAATTGATGTTTATTTCAAACCGATATGCAGGTTACACAATGCGCACGGCATCGACTCGTTAGGATGTAGGACCACCGCGAGCGGCGATGCACGCAGAAACACGTCGAGGTACAGAGTCAATAAGAGTGCGGATGGTGTCCTGAGGGATGGTTCTCCATTCTCTGTCAACCATTTGGCACAGTTGGTCGTCCGTACGAGGCTGGGGCAGAGTTTGCATACGGCGTCCAATAAGATCCCACACGTGTTCGATTGGTGAGAGATCCGGAGATTACGCTGGCCACGGAAGCATCTGTACACCTCGTAGAGCATGTTGGGAGATGCGAGCAGTGTGTGGGCGGGCATTATCCTGCTGAAACAGAGCATTGGGCAGCCCCTGAAGGTACGGGAGTACCACCGGCCGCAGCACATGCTGCACGTAGCGGTGGGCATTTAACGTGCCTTGAATACGCACTAGAGGTGACGTGGAATCATACGCAATAGCGCCCCAAACCATGATGCTGCGTTGTCTAGCGGTAGGGCGCTCCACAGTTACTGCCGGATTTGACCTTTCTCCACGCCGACGCCACACTCGTCTGCGGTGACTATCACTGACAGAACAGAAGCGTGGCTCATCGGAGAACACGACGTTCCGCCATACCCTTATCCAAGTCGCTCTAGCCCGGCACCATGCCAGGCGTGCACGTCTATGCTCGTATGCTGTGGAGTCAATGGTAGTCTTCTGAGCGGACGCCGGGAGTGCAGGCCTCCTTCAACCAATCGACGGGAAATTGTTCTGGTCGATATTGGAACAGCCAGGGTGTCTTGCACATGCTGAAGAATGGCGGTTGACGTGGCGTGCGGGGCTGCCACCGCTTAGCGGCGGATGCGCCGATCCTCGCGTGCTGACGTCACTCGGGCTGCGCCTGGACCCCTCGCACGTGCCACATGTCCCTGCGCCAATCATCTTCGCCACAGGCGCTGCACCGTGGACACATCCCTATGGGTATCGGCTGCGATTTGACGAAGCGACCAACCTGCCCTTCTCAGCCCGATCACCATACCCCTCGTAAAGTCGTCTGTCTGCTGGAAATGCCTCCGTTGACGGCGGCCTGGCATTCTTAGCTATACACGTGTCCTGTGGCACACGACAATACGTTCTACAATGACTGTCGGCTGAGAAATCACGGTACGAAGTGGGCCATTCGCCAACGCCGCCTCCCATTTATCGTTCGCTACGTGCGCAGCACAGCGGCGCATTTCACATCATGAGCATACCTCAGTGACGTGAGTCTACCCTGCAATTGGCATAAAGTTCTGACCACTCCTTCTTGGTGTTGCATTTGCTCTGTCAGTCAGTGTATAATAATAATAATGACAGCGCTTCGTGAGTTAGCTAGTGCAAAATAATAATCAATGTGGAGATGACATGTAGCGTTAAAGACTTTAATTCGCGTAATCAGTTTGATTTTACGTAAATTGTTGATTTCACGTTTGGACTTTATTTTAACCATTAAAATTTGTTTAAAAGCGATAGAGGTACGTGAATTAAAATGGTCACGATATGTTAAAAGCCCAGAGTGGTTTGAGCCCATATTTAGAGTTGGAAGTCATGAGGGACGAATATCCGGCTTGAAATAAATTGAGCCGTACTGTTTGTAAGGATGAAATAGGTGAATCTCAAGGCCTAAGATGATATAAAATGCATATTCCGGTGTTATTAGTGGCAGAATCCACGCACCGAGGATTAATTTACGAATTAAATGTTTGAAGAGTTCCAATAAAAGGAAATTGACTTCAAATTGGAAGGAATAGTTTAGCAAACGCCGGCATTGGAGGTATTTGCGCAGCCGCGATGTGCCATAGGTTGTGAGATGTGTCTTGGGAGGACGTGTGTCCCCATATAAATTAACGGCAGTACGAAACTGAACGTACGGTCCCGACTACCGTGTTGTCCCGACCGACATAAAGCAGATCTTGGTGGTTCATAACGGGATTTAACATATGTGACTAAATTCTAAAGAGTGGAAATTAAAATATCATCTTTCCATTTTTAATAATAATAATAATATGAAGAGGAATAATAATAGGAAGAATTTATTCGATTAATTTGAGAATAATTATGGTGAGATCAATGTAAAATATTAATCCCATGATGAATAAGTGATGCGATAATGATAATCTCCACTAATGGAAATAATAATAATAATAATAATAATAATAATAATAATAATAATAATAATAATAATAATAATAATAATAAAATGTTGAAGAAGCAGAAGATGAAGAACTTGCAATAGTATTTTGAGAATAATAATTATGATGACGAAAAATTAAAGATTTTTGGACGTTGATTCATTGTAACGAAAATAATAATAATAATAATAATAATAATAATAATAATAATAATAATAATAATAATAATAATAATAATAATATTTATTAGGAAACTGATCATTAAATTGTGCGGATAAATTACGAGGAAGAACGACCCTTCGTTTGAAACGTCGGCAAAGGTTGGCATATAATCATCCCGGATGACAAATGATAATAATCAAATATAGGACTATAATTGAAATTATGATAATAAAATAATTGATGGTAATCACAGAATATGATAATGATCAGATAAAGAATGATAATGATATTATTTAATAATCATAGGAGGATATGATAGGGACAGTCGTCATGCGTCGAACTGCTCAGAACCAGATGTTGGGTTTTCACGGGGGAGATTGTTAGCGGTAGATGCGAAGATAACCCACGGACGGCACATGTCTTCATTGTCAGAGCATAGTAATGAACCTTTCCGTACGTCTTGTCGTATTGACAAGTGTAAATATTGAAATAGGCTTTGAGTTAATGAACTCTACCTGGCGTGTTTGTGAATCTGGAAATAATAGGCTAGAGTTTGACCGTACTATAAATTCCCGTTTTTTCGAGACGATAACATTTCGACGGTGGGTCTCACCAGAATGTACATACCGGAAGTGTCTCTTGTCCAAACGGAACGAGGAGATGACCGTAAATAGTTACTGTCATGCCTTCGTCTCCGATAGAAGATCTCCAGCGATGAAACGTCCACTCATACGGATGTGAATTCGACCCCCAGTAACCAATTGGGGCGAATTCACCAAATGTTTTACACTACCAGAGTAGTGAGGTAAATCCAAGTAGTATGTCATTTATTTTTCAGGATGGAAGTGTCCCAATGTAATAATTGTAATCATGTGTAGTTTGCAAAATAAGTGAATAAATTGCTCCTCATTGCAATTTCAATAGGAAACAATTTCCATATCTTTTTATTGTAGTTAGTCAATTATACCCACGGAATTTAAGTTGTCACTTCCCAGTCCTATTGTGGAGTCAAAAATTTGTATCCATGAATGAGTCGTCCCCCGTTACCTTAATTTGCATGCCCCGTTCATCCCTGTGTTCATTTGATGTGCCGATTTTCTTTATTAAATTTGTTTTTTTATCTTTTTCGAACTGATCACCTCTGAGATTAATGCTAGTCTGAGACTCAGGAAGTGAGCGGGTGCAATATATACTGTTCGAAAAACAGTCTAGAAATATCGACTACTGGAAATGTTCTTGCAACACTCTAAATGGAACGCTCTTTAACACCAATCGATCGACTGGCCTCTGTATTGGAGTAGATCAAACTCGAATGTTCTATTAGCGTTTATAAACACACATGAATATCTCTACAACATTTCTAATATTTCTCCATGTTTCTGGACAATAAATCATTACGGCAAGTTTCCAGAAACCTCCATATGTATCAGAATGATAGTGGATTATACCCAACATATGAATGTTACAGCTTTTTCCTACACTTTTCGACTATACAGATTTTGAAATTTTGTACCAACTAAAGGAAAAGCAATGCCCATGTAATCTGTACAAACTCACTCACGCGTATTTCAGAAACAGAGCAGTGAAACTTCCAGTCGGAACAGCAATTTCAACCAAATACACCAACAAAGGATGCCCCCAGGATTTTGGAATTTATTGTATGATGACGTCCTCAAAGTATTCACAATACGTATTTGAGGTAATACAAATGTATAATACATATTCACAGGGTATAGTTGTATTTAAAATTTAATACAATATAATTAAAGTATATTAAACATAGCAATTGAAGGTTTTACAAGAGTTAGGTTATGTGTAGGATGGTGTATATACGACAACAGTATTGTCTATTTGAGGCGGGAGGTGTGTCTGGTTTCATATTTTATACGACCATATTAACTTCTTTTTCGGATGTATCTCGGTTGAATTCACTACCCTGTGTTTGGTGATGGTTAAGAAAATGTTCAGACAAGGGAACTATACGGTCGTTGAAACTCGTAACCGTATGGGGTGGAGAGATGCCCTTTACCTTCTGCGATGTCCCCATGACTGACTAAACTTCTATAGTGCTATTCTATCTTGTCAATACGAGTAAGACACGAAGCTTCCAACCCGTTCTTCATGACCTGTGTAACCAATTTTTTGCTGTAACTACTATACTGCTGTTCTCTATGAAAATTAATGGAATCGGAAAATCTTCTCAAGGCAAAAATAGGCTTATTAATATATAGCAATGCCCACGTAATCTGTAAAAATCACTCATGCATATTTCAGCAACAGACGAGTGAAACTTCAAGTCGGAACAGAAATTCCCACTAAATCCATCAACAAAGGATGCCCCCAGGGATCTACCTGCAGCCCAGAGTTTTAAGAATTTTTTGTATGATGACGTCCTCAAAGTACCTCTTCCCACGGGCTGCAAAATTGTTGCTTAGGCTGACGACGCACTTTGTTAATTGAAGCTGACAATGACGCTGACTTAAGCACTCGAACGAACACAACATTGCATATTCTGTTCGACTAGAGTTCCAAAACAAAAGATGAAATTTAATCCACTGAAAATAACGCTACGGTTGTCACAAGAAGAAGAAACCTGACAAAGCCACAACCCAAGATGAACGGACAGGAAACTGCACTAGATTATCAAATTTTATACCTGAAGGTCATACTGGACGAACATTTAACTCTTAGACAACATTTCAATAAACTAATGCTTAAATCAGATACATCTTCTCATGCTATCGCTACTTCTTGCAGGCCGTCATGGGAAATAAACCCAGAAGTACTTCGCGCTATATACTACACAACCTTTGTTCCACTAATACTGTATTTTGCTTCATCGTTTCATTCCATACTCGAAAAGCAGTGGGCTAAGGAAAAAGTTCTGAAGATTCAGAGAGGAATCATCCTTCGAATATCTCATTCCTGTCACACAATATCTTTACGAGTAACCCTTGTCATCGCTGGAATAGAACGCCTCTTCCTTACTGCCATCGGAACGGCCAGACTCAGGTTAGTGGAGAAAAATATAACATCACCTGCACCAATTCTTGAAACCACAGTGGAGAATAACTACACTTCCTGGAATCCGGTCACCCTAGTAACTTCAAGACTTATATTCGCAATTGCTGCTCGCTCAACCATGACTGCTATATTATTTACACAGATGGCTCTCGCACACCTATTAACACTGAATCTGAGAAAGTGAGAAGCACTTTCGCTATCTACGAGAACAACAGGGAAGATTTTTCAGCCCAATACAAATTGTCATCCAGCTGCTCAGTATTTCGAGCCCAGCTATGGGCCATCTAGTCTACTGTGGAATGGTGTGAGCATAACAGTAGTAGTGTTCGGGTACTATGTGACTCGTAGGCTTCTTGAACACAATAAATGACAAGCACAATGTCAGTCCAATAGCTGCTAATATAAGATCTAGAGCACAGCAGTGCCCCCGCATCTGTTTTTCCTGGATCCGAGCACACACCGATTTTCCTGGAAATGAAGAAGCAAACATCCTTGCAAATGCAACCTCCTCATTCAACATAGCAATCACCCCCAAGCTATGCAATAGTCCAATTTGAAACGCATCTAATAAGACAGTGCAACAACCTCTGGACATTAAGTACAAAAAGGGTTTCTCACAAGAGAATTATATTTTCCCGACATATAAAGCCGACTCCAGTGCAAACCATTAGTGTCCGAATTTATTCTCACTGAGTTCCTCTCTGGCCATGAAACGTTTATGTGCTACTTTGAACGTGACAAAATTAACATTGCAGGCAATTAATTTTATTTTTGTGGATGTTCACATACGGTGGATCATTTACTTTTCGACTGTGCCATATATGGAAGGACATGATTAGAACTTGAGTGTCACCTAGACAATTGTAATGTGGAATTTTCAAGCCAATCTGCCAACTGTTTAGGAAATCCTGCTGCTACAAACAGTTCCTTAAGTTCATTTACTACATCTTAAATAATGTAGTTTCCTAATTTTGTGTCAAGGAAAAACTATAACCCCTAAATATACTCATGTACAATAGGGTTCAAACTGTCAGGATATTTAATAAGTAAATGATAAATAATCTACTTTATTCCTTTGAATGTAGACATTGAACTGCGCGAGGCCGTGGACATAACTTGCCATTATTTTCTATCTCTTACTCTTTGATTTTTTTTTCTGGGATTCGAGGAATTGGGAAAGGTTTGAGCGGAGAAGACTTTCTATTTCCTTCACATATTATAGTATTTAAGTGCAGGATGTTAGGTTATAGTGAGGTGTTACAAATGGGTCTTGAAATAATTCCAGAACGTCTAACATGAGTAGAACGAGTTCTTGAGGAGTTGTGTTGGCGATGACTCCTTGGAATTTATGTTCCCATATTTTCATTGACGAGCTGGTGCTAGAAGGTGGTTTATTGTTCTCGCGGCCGGATGTTCACTAGAGTTACATTCACAGCTACCTTGTAGTGAGTACCATTCGGCAACATATTTGCGACATTCCTCGTATGTATATATTCAGCGCTGTTTAATATTTTGCGCAGAACTAGCACTGCTTTTTGTTTTCGATTTGTGTGAGAGTTATCGGAAGCGCATGTGTTTGAATGAATGATACGTGAAGCTCCGATGGTCTGAGGCAATGTAGTCGGAGGTACCTGGACTGAAGTAGTATTATCACATTTACCATCACTATTGACTTCATAATACTCGGCTGATCTTGTGTAATTTGATTCATGGTCATTAGCTGTAAGAGTCTACTGTCCAGTCGACTTTTGTATTAAGAAGCTGATTTTCAGTTCTTATGATCAATAGACATACGAATTTTGAAAATCGTAATTTTAGTTTTTGTAACCTTTGTACTGACCCCGTGATCTTGCCTATCACCCAGAGGTTACGGATTTGATTCATGGCCTGGTCACGGATTTTTACTGAGGTCTAATAGTTGCTTCGAGTTTGCTCATTTTATGGGAGAGAACTGAGGAGATATCGCCCTTGTCTGAAAAGCCAAGAATAAATCAGAAGGATTCGTCACGCTGACCACGTATTACCTCGTAATCTGCAGGCTTACACGCGAAGCAGCGATCACGTGTTAGGCCAATGTACATCAGGGCTGTAGAGCCACGGGATTGTTTGTTTTCGTCTGTTTGTAACATCTTTATGACTAGTGAATTATCTATATCTAATGAGATTTTTTCTCTACTCAGTGTGTAATTTTCTCTTCCCTCTGAATATCACGAACTTTGAGATTTGTATTGCAGTCATAGTGTTTCGACTGTGTAGGCATTGATTTTAATCCCTTCTATTTCCCTCCTTTGCTCATGTCTTGCCCGCTTCCAACCCGGAAGGTACTAGGTTTATGAGGCTTTCCATTTTCCCGCCTGTCATATATATTCGCGGTCATCTCTCGATATCCTCGCACTTCGAGCAGTCGTAGATAGCTCTTTCTTCTTTGACTAATGGCTCGCAGGATGGGCAGGAAGGATTCTTCCATTCAAGTTCCCTTTTTACTTAAGTCCTATTGTATGGTTGTCAATAGAATTTTGCCGGAGTTTGACGCTATGAAGAGGAACACCGTAACATGAAATAAAATACACCTAGCAGATCGAGAATAGTCACTATTAGCATTAATGGAATCTTTAACACGTTTTGTTTAACAATTCCTTCCATTTTGCTAGAACTATGCAGAACTGTGACTCGGTCACTGGTCAAAACTGTCATCCTCTAAGATGATTATCCAACAAATGGAACAGATGGTAATCGTAAGTGCAATATCGGGTGAATGTATCGAATGTATTGTTGTTTTCCAACCGAGATGGATATCTTGTAACACAATGACACCCGTGCATTCACGACTGTCAGTTGCAGAGTTTTCAGCTTTTCTTGAACACTTTGCGGTTACCGAGTGATTCGTCAACAAATTACTAAAGGTGGAGGACTGTTGGAATAAAGGAGGGCTTTCTAGCTGGTACATTTTTACTCTATTTCGCTTGTTGTTACCTAAAACAGACTGGCATGATATAAGGAAACGAAAACTGTAACTAACTATTTCGTAGGGTTCTATCATTAGTTCTTGATTAGTGCTGGTTTTACTTTCTTCGCTGTCAGAAAGTTCGTACGTCTTCTATTTAGTCCAAAGATGAATTTTAGAGAGGTATTTCTCTCAAAACTCTCCGGTGTATTCTCGTATAATACCGTATTACTATCTATAAAAGAAATCTTATATTTGTTTGATTTGTTTTGTATTCGACAACATAAACATGACAAAATCTGAAGTAATTTGTCACTGTCACTGTAATTTGTCAGACATTTACTTTTCAGGCGTCTTGTTTTAAGTATCCATACATGTTATGTTTTCAAAGTGGTGTAATATTTTAGTAAAGAATTATTTGAAAGGTTGTTCGTGGCAATGACATTATGTTGTACGATACTAAAATAAGAGCCTAAAATGTCATTCTTAACGCAGATGATCACGGACTTCTAATCTAAATATAGTAATTGAAGTAAATTTGTAACAAATTCAGGGGGGAGGTTTGTGATTTGATAACTTCAACTTTACGTGGCTTCGTTGAAATTAAGTTGCTTGTACTTTTTTCAACCATTCGACACATTTCAAAATTAGCTTGCATTCCTGAAGAAGATAATCTCATATTTTAGGAGAAATAATAGCAATTTTAATCTCGAAATTCTTGTAAGTGCTGACTTAATATTTGCGCCGTATTTTAAGGGAACTCTAGACTACGATAATGCTATGAAGCCACACATTCTGGAAGTGGGCGGGACCTCAACTTATTGTTGTAATAAGAGGAATAGCATACTGTTTGATTGTGATGGATAAGACAGGATATTACTGTATGCTTTTGGAGCAGCAACCGCCAACCGAATGAAAGAATGATCAATAAATTAGTGAAATTATACTAGGTAGAATATTTTTATCTACTGAACTGTAGTTATTGAAGTTACAGTATTTCATTTTAAAATTTTTCACCAATAGTAGAGGAAGACCGGAGCGTCACCACTAGAAAATGCAACGAAATATCAGCTTCAAACGCTGTATCGTAGGAATCCAAGTCACATAAAGAGGTATGGTATAGAATAGTTAATTTTGTTTATTTGTTTACTCTTAAGTTTAGGTAATATTAGTTTTTGAAACCAAATTTATTGTTGATTAGACGTTACATAGCGAAGGAATTACTCTCATGCAAATGAAGACATTTGGTCATGATAATAATATGTGAGAATAACCTAACGAGTGCAGCAGTAAAAATAATAGAAAACACTGTAAAAATGGCAGGGGTGAAGATGAGGATGAAGGAGGGGAAGATCATAATGAGAAAGGGTTGGTACAATGACGAATGCAGGCATAAAAAGTATGAAGTACTGAAGGCATTGAAGGCGTATAGAAAGCACGGGGAGAAAAACATAGGATTGAATTTTGTAACTTGAGAAGAGAATATAGGGAAATACTGTATACATCTAAGTCCTAATGGCAGGAGAAGAGAGTTGTTGAATTGAATAGCAATGCAAAACAGAATGATAGTAGAAAAGTATGGAGTACAATTAGGAGGATTTGTGGAATGCAGAAGCTTCCTCGGCAGGCTGAAATGAGTCAGACTATTTGGCTGGAGCACTGTAAGAAAATATTAGAGGTTGAAGATGGTGGAGACCGAGAATAGATGAAAATGGAATATCGGTAGGGCTGGGGTGTACTGCGCCTGCATTAGATAAGGAAATATCGATAGAATAAGTAAGAGAGGTCTTAGGAAAGCCAAAAAAGGCAAATCAGGAGGGAGTTTGGGCATCACTAACGAATTTTGGAAGAGGTGGCGCAGAATAAGGATATCCTAGAAAGTATGGTGAAATTATTTAAAAGAATATTTGAAGGGGGGTAATTTCCCAAATCTTGGCAAGAGGGGGTGATCTGCCCAATATATAAGAAGAAAGGAGATAAATCTAACCCAAATAATTACAGGGGCATAACGTTGCTAGATACATTAATTAAAATATACACACGTATGTTAGCAAAAACGATAATGAAGTGTGCAGAGGGGGGATCGATTCAGGAGGGACTTCAGTCAGGTTTTAGAGAAAGGATGAGGTCAACTGATAATATTTCTGTAGTGAAAACAATAATGGATAAGCACGTAATAAGAAAGGTGGGAAATTGTACATTACTGCAATTGACTTGTTAAAGCATTTGATTCTGTGAGCAGAGGGGCGGTCGTAGCCAGGATGAGAAGGATAGGTGTGTCTCAGAAGATGATAAGAGCGGTTGAAAACGTATGAACAGAAGTGCTGAATTAAAACTAAGGAGGAGTAGTATTTGGGGAAATATTCTCTAAAGTAGGGCTGAAACAAGGTTGTAAGTTGTAACCTGTACTGTTCTTACTGTTTATAAACGATATATTTCAATCGAAAGGTTTCGAGGTAGGGGTTTACCCAAGCCTTGAGAACCAGGATATTCCGGGTCTCATTTTTGCTGAAGACATCCTTCTGCTCACATTGACACCCAATAGTATAAATGTAGTGGTATATTACTGTAAAGAGTGGAATCTAAAAATTAATGCACAGAAAACCAAGGTAATGGTGTGTAAAAAAAAGGATATAAATTGTCAAAGAATGGAAAATGGTGGATGGGCGAGACGAGATTAGAAGTTGTCAAGAAAGTGGAATATTTGGGTTTGATATTAAGTGGAAATGGAAAATGGGCAGAGCAGATAAAAAGAGCTAAACAAAAGGGTTTGAGTGCACTGTCAGCCATTAACATACTGGAGAAAAAGATGCCCAACACATACTACAGAGTGTATAAAAATGTTTTTAATGCATTAGTTAAATATAGAGTGTTGTACGGAGTGGAAATTTGAGGAGTTGAAGAGAGGGTTGATTCACTTGATATAATCACGAGTAGATTTGTTAAAATAATTATGGGTCTACCCAGTTGTACAGATAACTGTGGAGTGAGAATGAAGTGCAAAGATATAAGTCTGTAAACGGATATTGTTAAAGAGATAATTAAGTATTGGTTGAGAATGAAGTTGCGAGAAGGTGGCGAAGTATTACAGATATCATATCAACACCAAATGAAACATCGGATACTGGGTGGATGGGGTACGGAACATTTTGGAAACGATAGGAATGGGATATTACTAGATAAGAGACTGTATAGAGAAGATGAGAATATGTAAAAAAAATCGTCCTAATAGTTAAAGGTTTTGCTGCACAATGTAGAAGTAAGAGGTCTTTAAAAGAATTTTGTGATGAAAGTGGGAGAATGAAGATAAATGTAGAGATTATAACAAAAAAGGGAATGAGGGGTATAATATGGTGGTTGATGGGGATACATAAAAATAAAGCATACAGACAAAACAGAGATGAAAATAAATGTTTACTATGTTCTGAATAAATGGGATGGGAACACCTTATAAAAGATTGTTCAATGATAAAGCAAATACGAGACAAATTTATAGATGAGGAGGATGTAAGGAAAATTGAGAACGAAAATCAGCTATATGCAATATAAATTTATTGAACAGAGAATGGATGCACCGGGGGAGAATCGAAAAATTATTTAACATTATTAGGGGAATGGGGAGTAGGAACCTGTGGGAAGGAAAGGATGTGATACATGTCAGCCAGGAACTGAATTGTGCCTAAGGTAGCCTAGACAATATAACTCCGAAGAAGTCTAGAGCCATTAGCTACGTATACTTAAAGTATAGTATGGAACTACTTTGTCGTAGTAGTTCTATAGTCTGCCGTATTGCCGATAGTCTGAAAAGACAATAGTAACTTTCATTTTCTCTTTTTTCTGAATAGTCCGAGAAGGCAATATTGAGATTCTTCGAGGTTTTGTTTAAATCTGAAAAGACAATATTAATTTTCATGTTTTCTTTTTTCTCAATAGTCTGAAAAGACAATATTGAGATTCTTTGAGGTTTGGTTTGCGTACTATATTTATATTCATAGATGTTTCGGTTTTTATTTCAAAGTGCCATCTTTCAACGGAACCCCAACATTCAATTAAGGTTATTCTTTCTCTGTTCAGTTTCTAATCATCTGTGTTTATATTAATATTCATTGAATGTACCATTTATTAACACAATTTCAGTAGTTATTTCAGGTTACTCCTTCTAATTTTGTATAATGCATGTATCACAAGCTTTGAAACGATTACAATAAACAATACCCCCTCCCTAATGTATGGTTTTCGAGATTAGGAGAGACAGGTATCTTTGACTTTGATAATAATATTTTTGAAAATCTTCCTTCCTTCCGCGAGAAAAGTAACATTCAAGCAAAAGAAAGGATAGACAGATATATTGAAGTTTTCAAAATTTGCAATAAATCCTACAATTAAAGTAGCCTATATATCTCATTTTAAGAATACAGCTATAATAATACAAAGGCGGGAGATGTATATATGAATGAATTAGAGAGAGAGTACGTATGTGAACTTTTCTGTTGTAAAGTTTGAAAACTAAGCTTGAAAACTGACTTGGTTAGTAATATCATAATTCATTTTGTATAGTTGTACAAAAGAGGCAACTACAACTCCACTTTCATGAGCAATATAGGCTACTCAGGTAAATTAATTTCTATTACTGCTGCTACATTTGAGGTTAGTTTGCTTTGGTAATGGTTCGTGCTTTTAATATGTAACCAGTCAATTTCGCAGCAGTGATGTGTCTTAATTATCATGTGAGTCATAAGTCCAGAGACTGGTTTGATGCAACTCTCCATGCTACCCTAGCATGTGCTAATCATTTCATTTCTACGTGACTACTACATTCTACATCTGCTCTAATCTGCTTGTGATATTAAGCTTCCATTCTTAGCACCAAAAACCAACTGAACAAGTCCTGGATGTCTTAAGATGTATTCTATCATTCTCTATCTTCTTCTTCTCAAATTTAGCCAAAAGAAACTCCTCTCACTAATTCTATTCAGTATCTCTTCGTTCGTGATTCGATCCACCCATCTTACCTTCAGCATTCTTCTGTAACACCACATTTCAAAAACTTATATTCTCTTTCTTTCTGAGCTAGTTATTGTCTATGGATTCTTACGTATGGCAGCCATATTTGCTTTCCAAGGACCAGCCTTACATGATTACAAGCATGTAGTTAGTAGTAACGAGATACGTATAACCTATCCAAAATCTTGGAAATATATAAAAAGTCTCAGTTGTCTAATTACAAACCTATTTCCAAGAAGTACTCTATGTTTAAAAATGAAGTGATGACTGTCTGACTACCTTCTCAAATTATATCACGTCTAAATAGTTGACCGGTAGTTTATGTCCGACTCGTTGGCTGAACGGTCAGCGTACTGGCCTTCGGTTCAGAGGGTCCCGGGTTCGATTCCCGCCCGGGTCGTGGATTTTAACCTTAATTGGTTAATTCCAATGGCACGGGGGCTGGTTGTATGTGTTGTCTTCATCATCATTTCATCCTCATCACGACGCGCAGGTCGCCTACGGGAGTCAACTCCAAAGACCTGCACCTGGCGAGCCGAACATGTCTTCGGACACTCCCGGCACTAACAGCCATACGCTATTTCATTTCATTTTTTACCGATAGTTTATGAAATTTTACACAAACATTTACAGAGGGAACTGTAATATGACTATACTACATTTTCAAATATTTACTTGAAAATAATTATCCGGATTTGAAGTTATTTGCAAAACAATAACGCTGTAGTTTAATACGAGATGGTGTCTGTTTGTTCTCGTTCAATCACGCCTGAAATAATGAATCAATTGAACTAAAATTTGGCATGTATATATGTCAGATCTTCAGTTCCGATGCAATCCTGTTCTAGTTTTTGAATAATTATGTTTTAAAATGGCACCTTTAGTATACAGGTGTTTACTGAAGTTGCTCACGTTTTATCCTCGATAACCGGAATTAATGGGCAAGTGGGTCTTATCATAAAATAAATTACAGATTTCGTACTACCGGGTGAGTTGGCCGTGCTGTAAAGCTTGCATCCGGGAGATATTGGGTTCGAACCCCACTGTTGGCAGTTCTGAAGATGGTTTTCCGTATTTTCTCACTTTCACACCGGAAAAATGCTGGGGCTGTACCTTAATAAATGCCACGGTCGTATCCAAAGACTTTCACTATGTGATCAACAGTATTCGGACACCCCCCTCCCCCAAAACATACGTTTTTCATCTTAGGTGCATTGTGCTGCCACCTACTGCTAGGTACTCCATATCAGCGATCTCAGTAGTCATTAGACATCGTGAGAGAGCAGAATGGGGTGCTCTGCGGAACTCACCGACTTCGAACGTGGTCAGGTGATTGGGTGTCACTTGTATCACAAGTCTGTACGCGAGATTTCCACACTCCTAAACATCCCTAAGTCCACTGTTTCTGATGTGATAGTGAAGTGGATACGTGAAGGGACACGAACAGCACGAAAACGTCTGTTGACTGACAGAGACCGCCGACAGATGAAGAGGGTCGTTAAGTGTAATAGGCAGGCATCTCTCCAGACCATCACACAGGAATTCCAAACTGCCTCAGTATCCACTCCAAACACTATGACAGTTCGGCGGGAGGTGAGAAAACTTGGATTTCATGGTCGGGTGGCTGCTCATAAGCCACACATCACGCAGTTCAATGCCAAACGACGCCTCGCTTGGTGTAAGGAGCGTAAACATTGGACGATTGAACAGTGGAAAAAAGTTGTGTGGAGTGACGAATCACGGTACACAATGTGGCGATCCGATGGCAGCGTGTGGGTATGGCGAATGCCCGGTGAACATCATCTGCCAGCGTGTGTAGTGCAAAAAGTAAAAATTCGGAGGCGGTGGTGTTATGGTGTGGTCGTGCTTTTCATGGAGGGAGGCTTGCATCCCTTGTTGTTTTGCGTGGCACTATGACAGCACAGGCCTGCATTGATGTTTTAAGCACCTTCTTGGTTCCCACTGTTGAAGAGCACTTCGGGGATGGTGATTGCATCTTTCAACACGATCGAGCACCTGTCCATAATGCACGGCCTGTGGCGGAGTGGTTACACGACAATAACATCCGTGCCATGTACTGGCCTGCACAGAGTCCCGACCTGAATGCTATAGAACACCTTTGGGATGTTTTGGAACCCCGACATCGTGCCAGGCCTCACCGACCGACATCGCTACCTCTCCTCAGTGCAGCGCTCCGTGAAGAATGGGCTGACATTCCCCAAGCAACCTTCCAGCACCTGATTGATCTTATGCTTGCGAGAGTGGAAGCTGTCATCAAGGCTAAGGGAGGGCCAACACCATATTGTATTCGAGCATTACCGATGGAGGGCGCCACGAACTTGTTCGTCATGTTCAGCCAGGTGTCCGGATACTTTTGATCACATAGTGTGTCTGTGTCTGTGTGACGTAAAACAAAATAGTAAAAAAAACTGGTCCGCCTCTGTTGTGTAGTGGTTAGTGTGATTAATTGCCACCCCGGGTTCGATTCCCGGCTCTGCCACGAAATTTGAAATGTGATACGAGGGTTGCAACGAGGTCCACTCAGCCTATGGAGGTCAACTGGGTAGAGGTATCCTGGAAGTGGTTTTCTGTAGTTTCCCACTTCTCCCCCAGGCAAATGCCGGGATGGTACCTAACTTAAGGCCACGGCCGCTTCCTTCCCTCTTCTTTGTCTATCCCTTCCAATCTTCCCACCCCCCACCAAGGCCCCTGTTTAGTATAGCAGGTGAGGCCGCCTGGGAGAGGTACTGGTCATCCTGCCCATTTGTATCCCGCAACCCCATATATCACGCCCCAGGACACTATCCTTGAGGTGGAAGAGGTGGGATCCCTCGCTGAGTCCGAGGGAAAAGCCAACCCCAGCGGGTAAACAGATTAAGAAGAAGAAAAAAATGTAAAAACATATTTTGTACTTATAATTCAGTTTTATACTAAATAATAATAGGCGGAGGCAGACACTGTCATTTACTATAACGGCGAGAAAATGTCTGAATTACATGTTTTAATTTCGTGTTTTCTTTTATTCTTGATTTCGTGGTAAATTTATATTTTTATTTCCGTGTACATAGTATTTCTTTATTTTAACAGAAAATTTCAACAAAAAGTTATTATCAAATTTTATTACTGTCATATTATTTTGATATAAATACCAAAGGCAGGCATTTATACAAGTGAGGGCACATGCTTCACCGTCACTGTATCGTCCTACAGTGCAAGCTTGCAGTGGTGTCTCAATGGAACGCTATTCGCCAGCGTCTTTGAAAGGTGTAGCAATCCAACCGATGAGCCCACTGCCACACTGGTGCTAAACGCTGGTAATTTGACGATTAAAAAGGCCTAAAGAACTCAAATGGTTTTAAACATTTATTAAATACTGGGTAATGATACGAGAAAGAATTCATTAATTTAGTTGTGGAACTTAGATTTTTCTTGCACTGACGATATTCTTTGGATCGCTGTGCGCTTCATTTTTTGTCATGAAGAAATGTTTTGGTCTCATTTTTTAATCGGAATTTGGTTATATTATTAATGGTTGAGTAATCGCAAGTTCTGTTTGCTCTTTTTGTGGTTTACATTCGGAAATTTTCAAATTTGTCGAAGATTTCACAAAGAGAGACATCCATCGATAACGGCTGCATGATCTGATATAATTTTAAAGTAGGCTTGTACTATATTATATTGGCTTCTACAGGACACTTTGGTTTTGGAAAACTGTTTGACGGTCATAAGGATTGTCCTTGAGCGTGGTTCTGCCAGATAGGGTCTTATTTGGCGGCCATGTTAACGTAGATTTACGCTCTTCGGCAACGGGTACGTAGAATGAAATATATTTATGACGCTTTTAATGTTTGGGTTGAACCGTGTATATCGCCGAGAGCATTTGACTTGTGATTATATTTAATATCTCAATTGACAGATAAAAGAGGACACTACCATTTGCAATAAATGAAAATCTGAAATGTAGTTTTTATAAAATAGCGCTTCAAATAAAGTAAAATTTGTGCTAAACATGTGACGTCACAAGCATACTCTGTTATAATATAGCGCTCTGGGCAGAGAGGAAGGAGGCCCAGCGCCATGTCCCACAACCATCCAGCAGGTTCCCGCCTCGACGGGCTTGGCCTCATTCTCTGGGATTGGAGACTTGGTACGAGGGACCTCAAGGGCGTCGGGCGGTGCGGCGGGCACTAGTGGCTATTGCCGCATGGCTCAGCAACCGGCACGGCCCGCGCTAGTCACAGCAGTGCCCAGAAGGACTGATCCCCTGAATAACTGGAATGGCGAGGAATAGGCTTATGACTGTGCATGATACCTATTCCCAACTAACACAATTACCTGGACCTCTCCAGAACCACATCCTTGCATGTGCTATCTACAAAATGTCAGGTTTTACATGTAGGCATCTTTCTATTTCTGCCTATGTGGTTTTGTCCTGACATTTACTACCTGATTACACCACTATTGATACCCACCACCACATCTGGCTTGGTAGCATGCTGAGCATGGGGACAGGCAGATACTCCTGTAGTATCACACTTCCACTCCTCCCTGCTATCTTTCTCTTCTTAGAACTAATACCATGTCGGAGGCCATGTAGATTGAGTCGATGGTCACGCGGGGGGGGGGGGCTTCGGGGGCCTACTCGAGAAAAAAAAAGATACGCGCGCTCAGTTGGAGGTAAGCTGTCGTTGTGAATATATCGTGGTCAGTTTGTAATAAGTAAGTCTACGAAACCATCCAAACCCTACGTCCGTTACAATAGCGACAGCCTACCACCAATTTTTCTTCTGACGGGCGACCTCACATAAATTATTTTGGTGCCAAATCGTAGTGTAAGAGTTCTTCTATGAAACGATATAGGCATAATTAAAATCGCGATGAAATGAAATGGCGTGTGGCTTTTAGTGTCGGGATTGTCTGAGGACACGTTCGGCTTGCCAAGTGCAGGTCTTTTCATTTAGCTCCCGTAGGTGACCTGCGCGTCGTGATGAGGATGAAATGATGATGATGACGACACATGCTTCCAGTCCCCGTGCCAGCAAAATTAATCCATGATGCTTAAAATTCTCCACCCTGTCGGGAATCGAAACCGGGACGCCTGTGACCAATGGCCAGCACGCTGACCATTTAGCTGTAGAGACGGACACAATTGCGATATCATTAATAGATGCGGAGATATCAGCGTTGCAATATACCGTCACATTTAGTGAGTGGCGCCATGCGTCGGACAGAAAAGAAGGAAGTTTTTCTCTGAAGGAAAAGCTCATACCGTATACATTTTCTTTGTAACTATAGTGGTTCTCCATAAAATTACGTTTTTACGTGTTACAGAATGCGTTCTATAGATTGCAGTCATTAAAATGTAGGAATTTTCTGAACTTACGTGTTGTTTGACTTACTACTTATTAGTGACAGTTTTCGTGTCAACGTTGTGTACAGATGAAACTAGGTGACATCGGTTACTAGAATGATTGTTATGTTCTGCTGGTGTGAGTCCAACCCTTGTCTCTTTTCTGTACGGGGTCGGGTATAAAATGAGATGAATCGTAGTGGCGAGTTTTTAATAGCTGATGTTTTTCCTGACGTCAGCCTCATCTGAGGGGTTAATGAGATGGAATGGATGACATGTGACGCTGAGTGGACCCAGTTTCAGCCTCGTACCACGTTTCAAATTTCGTTACAGATCCAGGAATCGAACTCGGTCCTTCGTGAGTGGCAGCTAATCACACTAAACACTACACCAAAGAGGCGAACTTTCAAATTTCTTGTTTAAATAAGTCATTTTTCACCTTTACTAAGAAAACATACATACGAAAGGAATAATAGAATACAACTTTTATATGGCAAACATTTAAAACGAATGAAGCGTACTGCACTTATTGCCAACATCAGGCACACCCATTCGACCAGTCAACTGCGCACGATAGACTCGACGAACGGTAACCACGGTTTCGATTCCATACGTAAGCAACAAATCCACAAATTAGGTTTAACTTACGTTGCACCCACACAGGTACGTCTTACGATTACGATTGAATAGGAAAATACTAGAAGTGTGTAGGAAGTGGCCGAGGCTGACCTTTATTAAGGTGGATCCCGAGCATTTGCCTGGTGTGAAAATGGTAAGGACGGAAAACCATCTTCAGTGCTGTCGACAGTCTTTTTTGCGTCTGGATTCCCGGCCGTTTTCTCTGTTATCTCACCAGCAAAATCCTTGGCTCGGTGCAATCTTCCTCTTAGAAAATACAGTAGAGACAATACGCGACACTTACGGATTTAGCCTTGTTAAAATGGGAGACAACTCGACGGTGGCGCTCCTAGTGACTTGACCTGAAAAGTCGCGCTAAATTCAAATATCAATGGAAATGCATATACGAAAATGGATAAATAAATTATGTCTAGAAAGAAAGTATTATTGAGATATTAACTTCGAAGTTGCTAAAGCAATTCTGGATAAATGAATGAATAATTATTTAAAAGGTTATTATTTAAGGACTGAAATTCGACATATAAAAAAGATGTAAAATGGACTGCTGTGAAATGGGTTCATCTTTCATTTATGCATTTCTTTTTTGCTTTAGCATTCCTGCCTGAACTTTTACGGTTGGATTTGTCTTTTTCCTCGTTTAAAAAACATTGTATCATCACATCAAGACACTTGTCAATAAAAAATTAGGCACGCTCCTTACACACATGATGCAATCAATTAACATTTAAAAGCTGGACAATTTTCCTCTTAACATGAAGCCTACTAACAGAAAGAAAATCTAAAAAAATCCCGGCTTTAATCTGAGAAGAGGGATAAAAGAAAGAAAAGTATGGAAATGTTGTCGATAGTGATGCTTTGAAGAATATATACGTACAATTAGAGTAAAAATGTAACATACCCTTGGCTGTATAGTCGAGGATTTTTAAATTCGCTGGTCTGGAAATGATCTGAACAGATCTTATAATTCTTATATAAGCGTAACGTCCCTTCTTTCTTGTACACCTTATGCAAATCACTTTTGTGACATTTCAAAACCCACAGATCACACCTACACCAACACATCGGTACTGAAGGTTAACTGCTGCACTATACAATAAAATATGCGTATTATACTTTAAGAAATATGGGTCGAGTAGGTCAGAAGATTATGTATGTATGTTGGGTATTCAGCCCGAAGGCTGGTTTGATCCTCTGCAGCTTCGCCAACAGCTGTCATAAATAGCCTAGGCGTCACTGAAGATTATGAAGTACTATAAAAATCTCTTTGTCACTGGAAGAATATATATGCAAACACAATATTACTCACATTTTCTTGTCACGAGGGTAGCGAAAGAAAGACCGCGCATTCTTCTCTACTTCATAGTTACTGCAGCCAAATACAGCACATACCTTTCCCCTCATGTTCAGAGGAGATATCAAGGAATGACACACGCTGCTATTTAATTATGTCAACTCACTGAAAACGCATAAATAACACCAAAAGCTTCACACACAAATACACGTGCTCTTATGACAGAATCTTTTTTTTTTGCTAGGGGCTTTACGTCGCGCCGACACAGATAGGTCTTATGGCGACGATGGGATAGGAAAGGCCTATGAGGTGGAAGGAAGCGGCCGTGGCCTTAATTAAGGTACAGCCCCAGCATTTGCCTGGTCTGAAAATGGGAAACCACGGAAAACCATTTTCAGGGCTGCCGATAGTGGGATTCGAACCTACTATCTCCCGGATGCAAGCTCACAGCCGCGCGCCTCTACGCGCACGGCCAACTCGCCCGGTTATGACAGAATCAGTAGTTCTCAGGTCTACCCGCTAGAGTGAGTTCTAATAGCTGTCCCTCGATGTCACGCTGAGTATCGCGTATTGTCTCTACTGTATTTGCTCTTAGACTTCACCACCTCTCCAATGTACTGGGGCGGCCTATTGTTCGACTTACCTCAGGCTTGGCCTCGAGCACTTCCTTCAGCCTCCTTTCCTAATTCATTCTTGTGATGTGTCCATGCCATCTCAGGGCTTGCTTCTGGATAGTAAGCACAGCTATCTCCCACTATCTCCCGAATACAAGCTTACAGCTACGTGACCATAAGCACAAGGCCAACTCGCTCGGTCAGTTAGAGATAGCTCTAAGGCATGAGGATGAAATAAATTATGTTGTTTATAATTTTACGTATTCATTACGTAAGGTATATTCCATTATTACGTACAGAACCTATCAGCAGAGTTCATTAAATTAGGTCATTAAAAATAACTCTTCCTGGGAGGTATTCTTTCCGTGCAATTATACAGCAGGGTTAGCAGGTATAAAAATGGAAATGTTCTGACGTAAACATGTCAGCATATTATTAGAAAGTGTGAAGAGTGAATGGGAGGTATCTGTGGTTTTGCGATCTGATAATGTTGGATGTAAAATAGTTTGGCCCAAGACACTAAATGCATTAATTCTTCAACAGAATTCAGCTGCACGTAGGTTTGACAGCTGTTTAGAGAGAATGGTCGTATTATTGAGCTCAAAGTCATACATTAATTGGCTAAGAAATAGCCGTGAAACCGGACACAAATTATATTTTATTCTCCAATGATCATGTTGAATAAGTGTGTGCTCACTACTAATAAAACATGGGACCAGGAACATCAAGCATATTCAAGATATAATATCTGTTAGCTAGTTGCTTTATGTCGCATCGACACAGATAGGTCTTATGGCGACGATGGGACAAGGAAGGGCTAGGAGTAGGAAGGAAGCGGCCGTGGCCTTAAGTTACGGCCCCAGCATTTGCCTGGTGTGAAAATGGGAAACCACGGAAAACCATTTTCAGGGGTGCCGACAGCGGATAATATCTGTTAATTACAATAAAATTTAAAATTGAAACTACTACAATAACGCAAATAATAATGTAAACAAAAACTAGAATAAAATTGAAATTAAATGTATTAATTGTAGAAACAAATTTTATTTCATTAGGTAGTCCGTTGTATGTTTTAAACAAGTAATTCTTCAAACGTT